>NC_135801.1:146385728-146685728 GCF_964213995.1 Mustelus asterias | reverse complement strand
ACCAGTTTGTAGCCTTTGACAGAGTTGACCACACAACCCCCCTCCAACCCCTCTCCACTATCATCCAGCTGAGAACAACTGCATTCACCTGGATCTATTCCAATCTCTTTAATCATAGCCAGAGAATCACATACAATCATTACTCTTCCGTCTCTCCCATCATGACCCCTGGTGTCCGCAAGGATTTACCTTAGCCCCCTTGGATTTCTCATCCACTTGCTGATCATTGGTGACATCCAAAAACGCACAATCAGTTTCCACATATACACTGAGTACACCCAACTGTATCTTGCCACCACCTCTCCCAATCCCTCCACTGTCCATAAATTGTCAACGCTATTTGTCCATCATCCAATACTGGATGAGCAAAAACTTCCTGCAACTAAATTTTGGGAGTACCAAAGTCTCAGTCTTCAGTCGCCACCACAAATTCATGGCGGATGGAGTCGAGGACACTCACCTTGAAGACTCTGTTAAGGAAGTCTTCAATGTGCTTCTTCCAGCATCACTGACTGCCTCTCTCTTCGTGATGAGCATCTCTTTGTTCTTGGCCAGCAGTGGGGTGAGTGCTTTAGGTCGTAGGTGATCCTAACCATGCTAAAGAAACTTTGCGTCATAGTTGACAACCACATGTAGGCCAACCAGACCAAATAAGGATGGCAGATTTCCTTCCCTAAGGGCAAACGGATGGGATTAAAGACCATCGTCAAAAGTTTTGTGGTGACTATTCCTGAGACTTGCTTTCAGTTCCAGATTTTTTTAAATTAATTGAATTTAAATTCCACTGTCTGTCATGTATTTGAACCTGTACCCCCAAACATTAGCCTGAGCCTTAGGATTACAAATTGAGTGATATTACCATTATGCCACCATCTCCCATATCTTCCTAATTTACCCATTTTCTTGTAAGAACATAGCAACGTAAGAAGTAGGACTAGACGCAGATCGTACAGCCAGTCAAGACTGCTCCACCATTCAAAACGATCATCACCAATCTTAGGCTCAACTCTACCTTCTGCTTCCCATCTCCCTTCAGTTCCTGACAGACCAAAATCCGTCCTTCTAAGCTTACAGGCCCTTACTCATTAGCAGGGTGCAGTTCCATGGGCACAAGATGCCCACTTGTGTTTTGTGTTAGTGCTCATGTGTGAGCCTTGCTAGACTCTGCTGGCAAGATATTGAATTATGGAATGCATCAAGGGTAAATCTTCACTTAATATCCACAAGTACTGACTTCACTGCACTGGGTGAACCCAGGACAAGAAGGAACAACGTCTCATCTAAACAGCTGATACTAGTAACCTGATAACTCAACAGAGTTTAATCAGTCAACGTCAAATGCTAATTGATCATTCCTCATATCTTATATGATATACAGTTTCATGAAATTGGACTGTAGCCTATCTCTCCAGAATAGCATAGCCAATAGTTGCCACAAGGCATTGTATCATGGATTGACTGGGAAAATAACTGCACTGGAAATAAATCCCCAGAAACTGAATTATTATTCTGAACACACTAACAACAGAATGGACTGAATAAAGGTCAGAGCTGCAGGTTAAATCTGAGCCCAAAGGGCAGCAATTTTAACCTTATCTGCCTGTTGGGAAACTAACAGGATTGGGCACAATGTTGGTTTTACACTCCACCTGATTTTACTCTCTGAAGTCATAGAATCATACATTGCAGAAGGAGGCCATTTGGCTCATCGAGTCTGCACCGACCACAGTCCCACCCAGACCCTATCCCCATAATGTATTTACCCTAGCTAGTCCCCCTCATACTACAAACAATTTAGCATGGCCACTCAACCTAACCTGCACATCTTTGGACTGTGGGAGGAAACTGGAGCACCCAGAAGAAACCCACACAGACAGGGGGAGAATGTGCAAACTCCACTGGAGGCCGGAATTGAACCTGGGTCCCTGGCGCTGTGAGGTAGGAGTGCAAACCACTGTGCCACCGTGCCACCCTAATCAATAGAGAGTAATACTGGATCTGTGCACAACCTGCACCCTATTCAGCTCTGTTGGTTTCCTACCAACCTTTGCCAGGTTAGTTTAAATTCCAACCCTATCAATATCACTCAAACTTCTCTCATTTGTTTTACGATGGAGTGATTAGATTACTCAGATTACAGATGAGAGAAACCCACCACCTTCCCCTTGAAGGAGGAAGGGCAGCAAGTGTATATGAACACCACCATCTGCAAGATCCCCAGGGAGCCACACATACTGAACTGAGGAGTTCAAAAAGGCTGCTCACCACCAATCGATTATGCATTAACACTCTATTTCCATTCATCTCAGGCTAGCCATTTGAGCAAGTTATCAGAGGGTAAATGGACTAATGGAATTATTCTTTGTGTAAGGCCTTTAGCCAGGACGAGAGAAAGGGTGAAAACCAAAAAGAAAGAAGATATAAATGTTCGGCACCAAAAAAATAGTTTGACAGAAAGCTCGGAGTAACTAAGTATATAATTCTACAGTTTAATCACTGCATTAAAAGCTCAAATAATCATTAAATGTTAAGACATATTTTTTAAGCTTTGTTAATGTCTTGAATATGTTAACCACATAATTTTGTGTTATGCATTTCTTACATAAATACAATCAGAAATTGCAGTATAATTACTCAAAGGAATAATTTATACGGACCGGCTGGTAACTCTGCTACCAGAATTTCTGATGTGGAGATGCCGGCGTTGGATTGGGGTAAACACAGTAAGGAGTCTAACAACACCAGGTTAAAGTCCAACAGGTTTATTTGGTAGCAAACGTCAAAGCTAGTGGCATTTGCTACCAAATAAACCTGTTGGACTTTAACCTGGTGTTGTTAAACTCCTTACCAGAATTTCTGCTCAGTTTAAAAGGCCTTGGCTTCCTTTGCTCTCCATCAATTGAGATTGTGTTTTCTTCAGGAATTAGAAAATGGCATAAAACTGTCGACCAATGGTATGCACAGAGGAATTTTTGCAAGGATGGTAACATTCTTCATATTGTGAAATTGCATTGTACTATGTCATCTTAATTTAATTAATATAGGAGGGAAATAAAACGAGTGCAGCCTTGGAGACCATGTCGAACTGCAAGAAAAGTTTTTATTCCACATGCATGAGGGAGAGCTGAACTCAGGCCTGAAATCCCAGGTTGCCTGCGAGTTCTCTCTCCCCATCGTAGATTCGGACAGGCTATTATACTTTTTCGAGTTGCAAAGGTTTACATTATCATATTAATTCCTCGAGTTGGATACAAGATGGTTCTTCTAATCTCATCGCGGCACGGTAGCACGGTGGTTAGCACTGCTGTTTCACAGCTCCAGGGACCTGGGTTCGATTCCCGGCTTGGGTCACTGTCTGTGTGGAGTTTGCACATTCTCCTCGTGTCTGCATGGGTTTCCTCCGGGTGCTCCAGTTTCCTCGCACAGTTCAAAGATGTGCGGGTTAGGTTGATTGGCCATGCTAAAAAAAATTGCCCTTAGTGGCCTGAGATGCGTAGGTTAGAGGGATTAGTGGGTAAATCTGTATGGATATGGGGGTAGGGCCTGGGTGGGATTGTGGTCGGTGCAGACTTGATGGGCCGAATGGCCTCTTTCTGTACTGTAGGGTTTCTATGATTCTTTCTATCATGCAAAATACATTGCTCAGTACATCCCTGCTAATCATTTCTCTGGACATTTCCACTTACCCGATAGTAATGTCAAAATGTTGTGTTTGCCCAACCGATCTACAACAATGTGTTAAATGCTCTCCCCCCCACCCCCCCCCCCCCCCCCCCCCCGCCCCACCCTCTCTGCTAGGTGATCATGTTTTCCACAAGACTATGACCTCCCTAGACTATATGGAGCCTGGCTGTCTTAATGCCAGTTCTCCCATTGTCGTGATAACTCAGAAAGATCTCCGGCATTACTATTGTTCGAAGTTGATAGCATATGTTAATCGTTACCTATCGGCAGAGCAGGCATCTAACTGTCTGCGTTAACCCTTTCCTTCCCTCTGGTAAGGCCTGGCTCTCTGGGCCTGCCCTATGTAACTCTGCATGTATTACCCTGAAATCAAACAAAATATGAACGGACACATAAATTAAAATATAAAAGACACGAACCCTGATATTGCTCTGCAACAATTAAGTTTAAGGTTTTTTTTCATAGAAATTCATAAGTTAATTTTACACCAGATGAAAAGACCAATTTCCTATATAGGCATGCAAGAGATGGATCTTATCAGTAACAATGAAATAGGACCTGTATGGTTGCAGAAAAGGGCCAAATTTTACTGCCCATTCATGCTGGCGGGATCTTCTGGTCCAGCCGATGGCGCACCCCCGCTGCAGGTTTCCTGATGGTGAAGGATGCATTCAATGGAAAACCCTGTGGACAATGGCAGGACCAGAAGATACCGCAGCTGGCCAATGGTGGGCCGCCTCCGCGGCAGGTTGCGCAGAAAATCACACCCAAGGCGTGGAAAGCAAGGACAAATTAAAGAAGAACTAAAACCTTATGACAAATAAAATAAAACGCACAAGAATAAGAAAAGGCCATTCAACCAATCAAACATTTTCCATTCTTAAATAACTATTGGATTCTTTTAAACTTGAGGATCATTATTAAATTAAGAATAGACCTAATTGCATTTTGGACATTTTGATTTGATTTGTCACATGTCACATGTATTAGTATACAGTGAAAAGTATTGTTTCTTGTGCGCTATACAGACAAAACATACCGTTTATAGAGAAGGAAACAAGAGAGTGCAGAATGCAGTGTTACAGTCATAGCTAGGGTATAGAGAAAGATCAACTTAATGCAAGGTAGGTCCATTCAAAAGTCTGACAGCAGCAGGGAAGAAGCTGTTCTCGAGTCGGTTGGTACGTGAGCTCAGACTTTTGTATCTTTTTCCCGATGGAAGAACGTGGAAAAGAGAATGTCCGGGGTGCATGGCGTCTTAATTATGCTGGCTGCTTTGCCGAGGCAGCAGGAAGTGTAGACAGAGTCAATGGATGGGAGGCTGGTTTGCGTAATGGATTGGGCTACATTCACGACCTTTCGTTCCTTGCAGTCTTGGGCAGAGCAGGAGCCATACCAAGTGTGATACAACCAGAAAGGTTCTACAGTGCATCTGTAAAAGTTGGTGAGAGTCGTAGCTGACATGCCAAATTTCCTTAGTCTTCTGAGAAAGTGGAGGCATTGTTGGGCTTTCTTAACTATAATGTCAGCATGGGGGTACCAGGACAGGTTGTTGGTGATCTGGACACCTAAAAACTTGAAGCACCTAAAAACTTGAAACTTGAAGAAAAACATGTCAGGTGGAACTTTCCCGACCTGCCCGCGATGGGAATCGTAGCGGGTGGGATGGAGACCATGCAAAGGTCTGTTGACCTCGGGCGGAATATTCAAGGTTTGGGGTGAGCACGGCCGGAAAATCCTGCTATCATCTCTGTTGAGCTTCAAATAGATAGTCATTTACTCCATAAATTAACAATCTAAAATTGGGAAAAAAGAATGCAGAAGCAACGGAATTTTAAAAAATAATCCTTCATCACAAGGAAGATATCAATCTTGTCTTTCAATTAATAAATATATATATTTAAGAACAGTGGAACAAAATGACAGAAAATAAATCCACAAGAGGGAGAATCAAATTCCCATTTGTAATCTACTCAACATTTTGTAATCATGGTTTGCATAGAAAATTCACTAACATTTACTACAAAGAATTACTTTCTTGTTCCATTCTATTATGTGTGTACTTTGTTATCCTTGGTTTATATTTAATGTTTAACATGTAGATTTGTTTTTGATAGGTTGAAAGACAACCTTTACTTTTAAAGGATGAAGAGACTAATTTTATTAACAAGACTGTGAGTTTAACAAGCTATGGAGATGATCGCAGTCCTTATCGAGAGAAAAGGGCAAATCTCTTGCCTTTGAATACATATGTTAAACTTTCAGAACAACCAAATGATCATGACCATGAAGCTGAGTGTGACAGGCTCAACACAGACTGCAAAATCTTAAATAATGCTCTGACTGTAAAGAGCGTAACTTCACAAAGCAGTGACGTTAAGAATAAACATCACGTTCAGGACAAAGAACGATTACATGAAAGAATGTCACATTTTATTACAAAGGACGATGAGTTAAGTTGTACAAACAAAGAATATCAAGAAAATAATAGTGATTACAAGGCAAAAACTGAACATATAAGACACCTTACTGAACCATCAACAAGAGATTATTGTACACAAAGTAAGAATTCAGATCTTTGCGAGGACTCTTCCATTTATGACGAAGAGATGGGAAATTTGGAACACTCATCACAATTGCATATTCACAATGCGTATCTTGTCCATCCATCTTCAATTATTTGTCAAAGTTCTGAGTCAGATGTATTCAAGAAAGAAGACACATGTGGAAACATAGATCAATATCTGGATATTAAATCATGTTTAACTATACCTGACCAAATTCAGGATACTTCAGGATCATTAGACACTAGCTCCGATATAGTCCTGATTGGTGGCAAATATTTAGATAAAGAATCAAACTTAACTTCAGATGTTCACCCTAATGATAATCCTGGGTCCACACCTGATGAAGGCACTTTTCAAATCAGTGAATGTTACAGAACTAAGTCCAGTCCAGTGGATACATGTGGAAATGAGCTTATACATTCTGATTCAATGGAGATTGTTTCACCAACAGCAATGCTTGAAAATTATAATATGCACAAAGAACTTACTAATGAATTTGAGCAACATGTATCGCAGAAGGGAACAAGTCAAAAAGTTGCTGCCAAAAGCTACCATAGTCCTCTCAATCGAGCAGAAAAACATGACCAGATATGGTTCAATTCAGATACTTTGGAAAATAAAATACACAATGAAAATAGATCAACACATCAGTCAATATGGTGTGCTGAGACAGCAGCAAATGAAACTCATAATAATAAAGTAATATCAAGCTTTCCAGAAGCTTGCAGACCTGCAAATTGTCAACTAGAGGAACAACTGCCTGCTCAACAACTTGAATCGCTTGAATGCAATTTAGAAATTCAGCCAAATCAACTGGTACCTTTCAATAGTAAACCTGAAGGCTCAGATTGGCCTTCGCATGAAATAGAATATAAAATAAACAATACTGCAACTAAATCTCTGGCAGTTACTCATCAAGATGCTAATACATTCGCACTTGTAGATCATGAGAAAATGCAAAATGATGAACCATCTCTCATGGAAAGTCTTTGCTGGAATAACTCAGGCAGCAATACTAAAAACATCAATCGTGAAGATACTTCAAATGTCACATATATTGAAAATAAAATCTCTTGCAATGCAAAAGATGGTACAAATAATGACCATTTGCAAGGTGTTATCAGTGACAAGGATAATGCACAAATTTGCAACCACTTCTCTCGTGCTACAGAAATAGCCATGTCTCCTGTCAGTTGCCCACCACCTGAAAGTGAACATTTCAATTTTCAGTCAACAATTGGCCAAACTTCAAATTCTGAAACTGTGCCAAATTTGAAAGATCACTTTATGGCACTTAAGTACAATGGTGAGCCTAAAATTGTTAAATCAGATGGGTTGCAATCATCCATGTTATGTTTGACAGAACAAAATATTTCTCCTTTAACTGGAAAGGATCAGCAAAGAATGATTAAAATTGAAGCTAACAATGCAGTGAACATCACAGAGTATGTTGAGTATCCTGATCCAAAAGAACAAAAATCATCACTAGTATGTCCACCTGCATTAGGTCAATCTAATAGTCTTCAGGAAATACCCAGACCAGTCCAAAACTCACTGGACCATGTCATTGAGATTGATATGAAAGATGAGCATGGAAGAGTGCAAGAAGTGGAAGATGTCCAAACAATTGTGACAGATAGTTTTAAATCTTCATTAATTGATGGACCAAACCTAAATATTACTCAAAGATTTCAACCCACGCTTCAACATGAGAGCCATTTTGGCTATTTGTCAATGCCAATTGCAGAACAAATTAAAACCATAGATAAAATCCGTGACATTGATATTAATGCAAGAGCAAATTTTGATGACAGTACGGTAATTCAAGGTAAATTTAGCCATGGTGAGAAGAATTCAGAAAATCATAAGGTCACTTCTGCAGAATGTGACAGTGAAATGGGTCAAAGCCACATTACTAACAAAATGAGGTCAACAGAAAATTTTGAATCCACTACACTTTCAATTGGTTCAGTGATGAAAGCTCCATCAAAAACTGAACAGACTGAGAATTTAAAAGTTAGATCAGCAACAGTAAGTTTGAATGAAAACACTCAAAAAGTGGAATACTCGAATGATTACAAGGCAAATCTCAGTGAGAGATCAAAGCGCTTTGTAACAAATATGGACAAGATTAAAGGGATACAATCAAAAGAATGGCAACTTGGGAACTACAAGGAAAAAGAAACTGCAGCGGCCACTGAAGAACACGATAAAACTGTTCAACATAATGATTCTTTTCAGCTAACCGCTGTCAATAGTGTGCAATCAAGCAGAATTACTCAACCCACGCTGGGCCGAATAATGAATGTTGATTCCAATGTACTAGGAGATTGCAGAGATTGTAGCAAAAGACCTAGAGGAAGTAATCTAAATAAGGGTAACAACACGGCAGCAGTGCCAGATCATCCACTGAAATGCATCAAAATGGATATCGATACTGAATGTAAAGGGAAGATTTGCAAGACGTTTACCAAGTCCAGAAAAAGTAATCAAAAGTTTTCTAATGACTTTAAAATTGAAAATCTCCCATTGACTTATAAAAATGATAAAAACCAAACAGAGGCCCCAAGTGCTCAAACGTCATTAAAATTACAGTCATGCAAGGGACAGAAGAAGACTATTGATCCTGAACTAGCCATTTCCTTACAAACCAAGACTTTGGCTGGGAAGAGCATTCCATCAATATCACCACTCAATAAACAGCAGACTACAGCTTTTAGGATTAAACAACCGTTATCAGCGACAAGGGGCAAAGAGCTGATATCAGGTGCCAAGGAAAATATAAGTTTCCTAAAGCCATCCAGTGAGGCAGCTAGGTCCACTACTGAAACTCTGAATCTGGCCCCATCTCTGAATGAGCAGCAGAAGGAGGAACCAGTCAAACGTATACGCCTGTCAGCGGACAATGTGGAGAAGTGCACATTAGAGAAAAGCAAACAGGCATGTTCTTCAACAGAGAAAGATAATCCCAATAAAAATTTTGCTATGATTAAACGAATGTTTGAAAAGACAAAGGAGGAACTGACTCATAAGAAGGAGCATAAAGAGCTGAAGAAAGCAATTCACCCTCAGCAGGATGATCGCAAAGGTACATTTTTTCCCATTAAACTAGCAAGCACAAGTCACATTGCAATAGTTATTGAAACGTAATCAAAATCAACTGCTCAATTGACTCAAATTATGTTCTACCCACAACAAAATTAAAACAATTTAAAACAATTCAATACACCAATCATCAAAATACAGTTATGTTTTGATTGGGCTGTTTGAAGAATGAGCATGACTTGAGTCACAAAGTATTTATTTAGCCTGTTTGTGTAATGATCAATACCCAAAATATGGTGGATTGTGCTTTTCATGCTAAGGTGATGTTCTACACTTTGTAGTGAATGTGAAGAACTTGCAAAACGTCTTCACGCAAGTGACTAAATTTACAAAGAAACAGAAGAACTTAGGAGCAGAGAGAGAATAGGCCATTCAGCCCCATTCGCTCCTTTACATTATTCTCTCCGATCATGCGTGGACTCTACCTCAACCCTATTGACTTTCATATCATTTGATACCCTAATTAAATGTAACATTGATTTACCTCTAATGACAAAAATCACTCTCATCTTATCAATTCCTCCACTTCCTCCTCTTGAAATCTTTCATTTCTACTATTGTGATATTCTGTGCAAGGTGAGACAAAGTTGCCATTCAGTATCTCCACTATTCCTTCATCCTCCATAGGAATTATATATTTTCATCTCCAGCAGACTTGGTTTTCTTTAACCAACTTCCTATTCATGATGCCATGCGTCCTTTATTACCATAATTGAATAGATGCTAAAGAGGATAACCCAAGGCTAGATTATTTTGTTGTGGAAGGACATCTATTGGTGCCTGTTGTTAGCTAGACATGCCCTGAAATCTTTAGATCAATATGATGCTGAGAAAAATCATCTGATGTAGCAAGAAAGGGAAATTTGGCATCTGGGACTTAACTGTGAAAAGTGTTTGCTTAACAAAGGAGGTTTAAGGCTTAGGAAATAAGCAGCAGAAAATCTGAAAAGGAGTATTTGATTTGATTCGAGTTATTATTGTCACATGTATTAGCATACAGTGAAAAGTATTGTTTCTTGCACACTATATAGATAGAGCATACTATTCATAGAGAAGGAAACGAGAGAGTGCAGAATGTAGCGTTACAGTATGAACTTAATTATGAGCATGAATTCATTGTCAAATCAAGTGCAGAAGGGAAATAGAAAGAACAGGGTGGCACAGTGGAGTCTGCACATCCTCCCTGTGTCTGAATGGTTTTCCTCTGGGTGCTCAGGTTTCCTCCCACAGTCCAAAGATGTACAGGTTAGGTGGATTGGCCACGCTAAATTGCCTCTTAGTGTCCAAAGATGTGCTGGTTAGGTGGATTAGCCATGGTAAATGCCAGGGGTTATGACAATAGGGTGGGTGTTGGCCCTGTGTAAGATGCTCTTCAGGACAGTCGGTGCAGACTCGATGGGCCAAATGGCCTCCTTCTACACTGTAGGGATTCTATGATTCTATAAGAATGATTGGATTAAAAGAGTAAAAAAAGTAAGAAAACAAAATAAATAAAATCCAGAAGCTGATGTTTTAGCATACAGTGCAAAAGAAAGCAGGGCTTACATTCATACAGCATCTAGGAGGTCTTGTAGCACAGTAGTAGCGTCCCTACCTCTGGACCAGAAGCTATGTTCATGTCCAATGGCTGGACTTGTTGGCCACGGAAGGAGCATTCATAATGCAGTCCAACAGGCTGATAAAAAACTCGGAAACCACTTCCCCACTATTCCACAAAAGAGAAAACGTATGCATGAAGATACATTGAAATAAATACAGCATCTTTCACAAGCTCGGAGCGGCACAGTAGCTTTCACAAGCTTGGGGTGGCACGGTAGCACAGTGGTTAGCACTGCTGCTTCACAGCGCCAGGCACCCGTGTTCAATTCCGGGCTTGGGTCACTGTCTGTGATGAGTTTGCACATTCTCCCCGTGTCTGCATGGGTTTCCTCCGGGTGCTCCGGTTTCCTCCCACTTTCTGAAAGACGTGCTGGTTAGGTGCATTGACCCGAACAGGCGCCAGACTGTGGTGACTGGGGGAATTTCACAGTAACTTCATTGCAGTGTTAATGTAAGCTTTACTTGTGACTAATAAATAAACTTTAAGCTCAGGAGCCCCCAAGTGGGTTATAGTCAATGAAGAGCTTTTAAAGTGTAGTCATTGTTGTTCTGTTGAAAAGACTGTGGCTAGGCTCCAAAAAAGGGGAGACTTAATAGAGGTTTATAAAATGATGAAGGGGATAGATAGAGTGAACGTTCAAAGACTATTTCCTCGGGTGGATGGAGCTATTACAAGGGGGCATAACTATAGGGTTCGTGGTGGGAGATACAGGAAGGATATCAGAGGTAGGTTCTTTACGCAGAGAGTGGTTGGGGTGTGGAATGGACTGCCTGCAGTGATAGTGGAGTCAGACACTTTAGGAACATTTAAGCGGTTATTGGATAGGCACATGGAGCACACCAGGATGATAGGGAGTGAGATAGCTTGATCTTGGTTTCAGATAAAGCTCGGCACAACATCGTGGGCCGAAGGGCCTGTTCTGTGCTGTACTGTTCTATGTTCTATGTTCTAAAGAGCAATGTGATCATCTATTCTTGTGATGTTTTTTCCAAAGTTAAATACTGGCCAGGACACCGGGATAACAAAGAACAACAAACAAAGAACAATACAGCACAGGAACAGGCCCTTCGGCCCTCCAAGCCCGCGCCGCTCCCCGGTCCAGAATTGAATCCTGAATCCAGGATCCCCGCCCAATTTTCCAGCCTATCTACATCCTAATATCCTATCCACCGAGCTGTCCCTCACAGCTACGATGCTTTGTTCATCACAACCTATTAACTCACCCCCACTCCCCCATTCCAGACCATGTGATCTCCAGGGAGAGGCGAAAACCCAGAGTGAAAACCCCAGGGCCAATATGGGGGAAAGAAAATCTGGGAAATTCCTCTCCGACCCCCTGAGGCGATCAAAACGAGTCCAGGAGATCACACTGGCCCTGATCAGAAAATGCTTCCCAACCCTATTCATTTCCACTTCTGCTTTACGAACACCATCTGAATTCCCTGCCCCCGAGACAGGTTCCCAACTATCCACAGTCTCGCTCTGTACTGGCACCAGCAAGATGATCATAGAATGAAGCCTTGAAACGAGAAACAAAGAACAATTAGCCCGCGCCGCTCCCTGGTCCAAACTAGACCACTCTTTTGTATCCCTCCATTCCCACTCCGTTCATATAGCTGTCTAGATAAGTCTTAAATGTTCCCAGTGTGTCCGCCTCCACCACCTTGCCCGGCAACACATTCCAGGCCCCCACGACCCTCTGTGTAAAATATGTCCTTCTGATATCTGTGTTAAACCTCCCCCCCTTCACCTTGAACCTATGACCCCTCGTGAACGTCACCACCGACCCGGGGAAAAGCTTCCCACCGTTCACCCTATCTATGCCTTTCATAATTTTATACACCTCTATTAAGTCTCCCCTCATCCTCCGTCTTTCCAAGGAAAACAACCCCAGTTTCCCCAATCTCTCCTCATAACCAAGCCCCTCCATACCAGGCAACATCCTGGTAAACCTCCTCTGGACTCTCTCCAAAGCCTCCACGTCCTTCTGGTAGTGTGGCGACCAGAACTGGACGCAGTATTCCAAATGCGGCCGAACCAACGTTCTATACATCTGCAACATCAGACCCCAACTTTTATACTCTATGCCCCGTCCTATAAAGGCAAGCATGCCATATGCCTTCTTCACCACCTTCTCCACCTGTGACGTCACCTTCAAAGATCTGTGGACTTGCACACCCAGGTCCCTCTGCGTCTCTACACCCTTTATGGTTCTTCCATTTATCGTGTAGCTCCTCCCTACATTATTCCCACCAAAATGCATCACTTCGCATTTATCAGGATTGAACTCCATCTGCCATTTCCTTGCCCAAATTTCCAGCCTATCTATATCCTTCTGTAGCCTCTGACAATGTTCCTCACTATCTGCAAGTCCTACCAGTTTTGTGTCGTCCGCAAACTTACTGATCATCCCAGTTACTCCTTCTTCCAGATCATTTATATAAATCACAAACAGCAGAGGTCCCAATACAGAGCCCTGCGGTACACCACTAGTCACAGGCCTCCAGCCGGAAAAAGACCCTTCCACTACCACCCTCTGTCTTCTATGACCAAGATGTGGAGATGCCGGCGTTGGACTGGGGTAAACACAGTAAGAAGTTTAACAACACCAGGTTAAAGTCCAACAGGTTTATTTGGTAGCAAAAGCCACACAAGCTTTCGAAGCTCTAAGCCCCTTCTTCAGGTGAGTGGGAATTCTGTTCACAAACAGAGCTTATAAAGACACAGACTCAATTTACATGAATAATGGTTGGAATGCGAATACTTACAACTAATCAAGTCTTTAAGAAACAAAACAATGGGAGTGGAGAGAGCATCAAGACAGGCTAAAAAGATGTGTGTTGTCTCCAGACAAGACAGCCAGTGAAACTCTGCAGGTCCACGCAACTGTGGGAGTTACAAATAGTGTGACATGAACCCAATATCCCGGTTGAGGCCGTCCTCGTGTGTGCCGAACTTGGCTATCAGTTTCTGCTCAGCGACTCTGCGCTGTCGTGTGTCGCGAAGGCCGCCTTGGAGAACACTTACCCGAATATCAGAGGCCAAATGCCCGTGATATTCGGGTAAGCGTTCTCCAAGGCGGCCTTCGCGACACACGACAGCGCAGAGTCGCTGAGCAGAAACTGATAGCCAAGTTCGGCACACACGAGGACGGCCTCAACCGGGATATTGGGTTCATGTCACACTATTTGTAACTCCCACAGTTGCGTGGACCTGCAGAGTTTCACTGGCTGTCTTGTCTGGAGACAATACACATCTTTTTAGCCTGTCTTGATGCTCTCTCCACTCCCATTGTTTTGTTTCTTAAAGACTTGATTAGTTGTAAGTATTCGCATTCCAACCATTATTCATGTAAATTGAGTCTGTGTCTTTATAAGCTCTGTTTGTGAACAGAATTCCCACTCACCTGAAGAAGGGGCTTAGAGCTTCGAAAGCTTGTGTGGCTTTTGCTACCAAATAAACCTGTTGGACTTTAACCTGGTGTTGTTAAACTTCTTTCTATAACCAAGCCAGTTCTCCACCCATCTAGCCACCTCCCCCTTTATCCCATGAGATCCAACCTTTTTCACTAGCCTACTATGAGGGACTTTGTCAAACGCTTTACTAAAGTCCATATAGACAACATCCACGGCCCTTCCTTCGTCAACCATTTTGGTCACTTCTTCAACAAACACCACCAGGTTAGTGAGGCATGACCTCCCTCTCACAAAACCATGTTGACTATCGTTAATGAGTTTATTCCTTTCTAAATGCGCATACATCCTATCTCTAAGAATCTTCTCCAACAACTTCCCCACCACGGACGTCAAGCTCACCGGCCTATAATTACCCGGGTTATCCTTCCTACCCTTCTTAAATAACGGGACCACATTGGCTATCCTCCAATCCTCTGGGACCTCACCTGCGTCCAGTGACGAGACAAAGATTTGCGTCAGAGGCCCAACGATTTCACCTCTCGTCTCCCTGAGCAGCCTTGGATAGATTCCATCAGGCCCTGGGGATTTGTCAGTCTTTATAGTCTCTAACAAACCTAACACTTCCTCCTTTGTAATGGAGATTTTCTCCAACGGTTCAACACTCCCCTCCGAGACACTCCCAGTCAACACATCCCTCTCCTTTGTGAATACCGACGCAAAGTATTCATTTAGGATCTCCCCTACTTCTTTGGGCTCCAAGCATAAGTCCCCACTTTTGTCCCTGAGAGGTCCGATTTTTCCCCTAACAACCCTTTTGTTCCTAACGTATGAATAAAATGCCTTGGGATTCTCCTTAATCCTGTCTGCCAAGAACATTTCGTGACCCCTTTTTGTTCTTCTAATTCCCCGTTTGAGTACTTTCCTACTTTCTTTGTACTCCTCCAGAGCTCCCTCCGTTTTTAGCTGCTTGGACCTAACATACGCCTCTCTTTTCTTTTTGACCAGTCCCTCAATTTCCCTGGTTATCCACGGTTCTCTAATCCTACCCTTCCTATCCTTCTTTTTTACAGGCACATGCTTGTCCTGTAGCCGTAACAACCGTTCCTTAAAAGACTGCCACATACCAGATGTGGATTTACCCTCAAACAGCCTCTCCCAATCAAGAGCTGCCAATTTCTGCCTGATCCCACTAAAGTTAGCCTTCCCCCAATCCAACACCTTACCCCTGGGACACCACTCATCCTTTTCCATCACTATCCTAAAGCTAACAGAATTGTGGTCACTATTTGCCACATGTTCCCCTACCAAAACTTTGAAGACCTGACTGGGCTCATTCCCCAGTACCAGGTCCAGTATAGCCCCCTCTCTAGTCGGGCTGTCTACATATTGTTCCAACGAACCCTCCTGTACACATTTTACAAATTCCTCCCCATCCAGAGTCCCTGCCCTCAGCGATTTCCAGTCTATACCAAGGAAATTGAAGTCTCCCACTACAACAACCCTATTTTTCCTGCACCTATCCAGTATCTCCTGACATATCCATTCTTCCACTTCCCTTGGGCTGTTGGGGGGCCTGTAGTACACCCCCAACATAGTGACTGCGCCTTTCCTGTTTCTAAGCTCCACCCAGAGTGACTTGTTACACGACCCCTCTGAATTGTCCTCCCTCTGCACCGCTGTAATATGCTCTCCAACTAATACCGCTACTCCCCCACCTCTTTTGGCCCCTCCTCTGTCTCGCCTAAAACACTTGTACCCTGGAATATTCAGCTGCCAGTCCTGTCCCTCTTTCAACCAAGTCTCTGTCACCGCAACCACATCCAAATTCCTCGTGCGCATTAAGGCCCCAAGTTCGTCTGTCTTACCTGCTACGCTCCTTGCATTAAAGTATAAGCACTCCAGACCTCCAGGCTCAGTGAGGTCGTCCTCCCCCAGAGTGCTCTTCTTCTTTGCCAGCCTTGTCCCAGCCCCAAGCTCGTCCCCAGCCTCCACACTTGTAGACCTAATATTTTGATCCCCACCCCCCTGCCATACTAGTTTAAACCCCCCCGAACTGCACTAGCAAAACTCCCAGCCAGGATATTTGTGCCCTTCCAACTTAGTTGTGACCCCTCCCTCTTGTACAGGTGCCATCCTCTCCTGAAAACCTCCCATTGATCTATGAAAATGAAGCCCTCCCTCCTGGACCAGTCCTTTAGCCAGGCATTCATTTGTACCAACTTCCTATTCTTAGCCTCACTGGCACGAGGCATTGGGAGCAGCCCAGAGATGGCCACCCGAGTGACCCTACTTTTTAACCTATTTCCCAACTCCCTGAATTGCTCTCTTAGGATCCCCCAACTCTTCCTATCTACGTCATTTCCACCAATGTGTATAATGACATCCGTTTCTTTATCTTCCCCTTTTAATATGCCTGCTATCCGCTCGGAGACATCCGTGACCCCAGCACCAGGTAGGCAGACTACCATCCTGGAGTCCCGTTCGCCCCCACAGAATCGCCTGTCTGTGCCTCTAACTGATGCATCCCCCACCACTATCGCTCTCCTAACCCCTCTCTTCCCTTTCCGGGCCACAGAGCCTGACTGTGTGCCAGTGACCTGGTCACTGTGGCTTACCCCTGGAGAGGCACACTCCTCCACACTATCTAAAACATAGAACATAGAAAGCCACAGCACAAACAGGCCCTTCGGCCCACAAGTTGCGCCGATCACATCCCCACCTCTAGGCCTATCTATAGCCCTCAATCCCATTAAATCCCATGTACTCATCCAGAAGTCTCTTAAAAGACCCCAACGAGTTTGCCTCCACCACCACCGACGTCAGCCGATTCCACTCACCCACCACCCTCTGAGTGAAAAACTTACCCCTGACATCTCCTCTGTACCTACCCCCCAGCACCTTAAACCTGTGTCCTCTCGTAGCAACCATTTCAGCCCTTGGAAATAGCCTCTGAGAGTCTACCCTATCCAGACCTCTCAACATCTTGTAAACCTCTATCAGGTCACCTCTCATCCTTCGTCTCTCCAGGGAGAAGAGACCAAGCTCCCTCAACCTATCCTCATAAGGCATGCCCCCCAATCCAGGCAACATCCTTGTAAATCTCCTCTGCACCCTTTCAATGGCTTCAACATCTTTCCTGTAATGAGGTGACCAGAACTGCGCGCAGTACTCCAAGTGGGGTCTAACCAGGGTCCTATAAAGCTGCAGCATTATCTCCCGACTCCTAAACTCAATCCCTCGATTAATGATAACAATATACCTGTTTTGGAGTGGGACAACCACAGGTGACCCCTCTTCTAACTGTTCACTCCCCTCCCCTACTCCCCTACTCTTCTTCAAAATAGTACCATGGGATCTTTTAAGCACTCTGGAGAGGGCAGAAAGGTCCTCAGTTTAACATCTCATCTGAAAATCAACACTTCTGACAATACAGTACTATTTCTATATTGCATTATTGTGTAATCTCCTAAAACAATTCTCAACCTGAAGAATGAGACTCCACAATTATAACAGTTAATTTTAATGCCAGAGTGAGTGACTGGCAATATTAGCACTTATCACACCATTAATAGCTAATAGCTAATAGTTAATGGCTCTAAGTAGCGGATCTATGTGGCGGATTTAGTTCATTTTCACCATACAAAGACAGCGACTTCACTCCATTCAGTGAACTTCAGTGATGAGGCAGACAGCATTTTCACAAAGCTAATGATTGAGCAGCACATCTGCAACAACATCTTTTAGTTATTGATATTTAACTGTGCATGTGCCCTTTGGCTGAAGTTCTAGTACCATTTAAACATAAATAACAGCAAGCACTATTAGATTCACTATTCTTTTGATAGTAAAATCTGACCTATTGTAATGAAAGAACAGCAGGATGTCTGGATAGCCAGTAGTAAAATTTGAAGCCAATTATGGGAGTATAATTGGCTTCTGAATAGCCACACAAATTTGATTATCTAAAAGTTTAATGATAAGATCTTTTAGCTTTGCAACCCGGTTATTTACTTGCTTCCCCAATCTCAAATAAACTCTAAATCGATCATTTGAAAATTATCATATACCTGGTTCCCACGTAACAGTTCTAATTAAGAATTGTTTTCGTGTGTAAAATGAGATGGTTCTCCATGATATATTGTCATTTACTTATATATAATTTATAACTTTTTAGATAATTCCCAGCTATCTGTGGGAAACCAACGTCAAGAAACGTAATCAAGTGCCAGAATAAAAGTGCCAGATTACAATCTAGACTGAGGTCTGATTTTCCGACCTCACTCGCGGCTGGGATTCTCCGGTCCGACTGATGTGAGTGGAGATTTGGCTGAGTGCCAAATTCTCTGTTCTCGCTGGCAGCTGTAGCAGGACATATGAGACTGGAGAATTCCGGCCAACATTACTATCACAGTGATATATTTCAAGAGTTGCTGTTTTTTGGATGATAAGTTAATCAAATGGATGATAAGTTAATCTCTAATGCACTTAAATTATCCCATAGCACTATCTGAAAATGTACAAAACAGGTGGCCTGGCCAACATTTATTCCTTAGCCAACACTGACAAAAACATATTTATCTCATTGACGTTCATGGGGTCCATCTGCCTACAATTTGACTGACATGTTTCCCTCTATTACAATCATGACACGCCAACAAAAAATACCTCATTCGCCATGCAGTCTTGCAGGGCTTCTGTGATCTTAATAAAAGATCAAGTTTTTTCTTTCTAACTTACCACAAAAAATCCATTTTTTAAAAATGGAACAAAGCTGCATGAAAACTCAATTATTGCCACAAACATGTTGAGATTTTGAAAACCTCAATTTACCTGCTGAAGAACTCAACTCTCTTCCAGCTCCAAAACTGTTCCAAAAAATCCACACTGAAGTCTTCCCTGATATAGCAGGACATGTCAAACTATGGTGCCGGTTTTGCGACATCCATGCAGATTCCACCATTACATGGACAAAAGATGGAGTTATGTCGAGTAAAGTAGAAAGAAGGTAAGCTGCATGTGTGGTTGGTACTCGTTGATTTTCCCTGGAGTGGCCATTGTGTGACTTGACCACAGGTGCTCTCATACTAGGACTAAACACTGGCAGATTCCTCAAAGCTGATCCATTGTAACTTTGCCAAGACTGCAGCAGAAATCCAGTTAATGCTGATTACTGGAGCAGCTCCAAGGAAATTCCCAACCTAACTTCAGGGTCATTGAAATCTATTTGTAGTTTTTCAAACATTTTGTCAACAGTAGGAACGGAAATATTCTGGATTTCAGAATCACACAGTGCAGAAGAGGCCCTTTAGCCTATCGAGACGGCATGGACATGTGAGAATCACCTGACCTACCTTACCTTTGTGGTAAGAAATGTTTTATCAGAAAGAAATAATAGGATCTGTGAATTACTGAGTATGGAGGATCAAAATACATAATTGTGGCATTAGATTTTTGAAGGTCCACATTACAGTTGAGGAAGTCTGTGGCGCAGTGAGTGGCATCCCTGCCTCTGAGCCAGAAACTCTAAGTTTGAGTCCTACCCTGTTGCTTGATGGCCAAGGAAGATGTGTTCATAACACGGCCAACAGGTTGAGTGTTAACTTGCAAAATCCTTCCGACACACCAGTGGCAGGTGGTATGAGTGGGAGAGACTCCCGGTCAGCCATGTTTGATGCAGAGTGGCGCCACTCAAGCTATAAGTCACTGGCAATAGGCTCACGACCTGTTCCAGAAAAAAAACCTCGCTGTGGGAACAAATGAAAAGTCTGCCTTGTGCACCACTAGGTACAGGAAGACAAACAACATTGCAGTTGTATCTTGAGCATAATAATGATGGTTTCCTGTTACATGTTGTAAAGCACACCTCAAAATTCCTTTGCACTAGTGTAGTTACATGCTAGATCTATTTGTTCTGAAGAGACCTTATGCTTAGCAATAGTACAAAAAATTTAGCAATATTATTGATAGATTTCTTTATTGTCCAAAATCAAAGATTGGAAGCTTTCCCCAGGATTCATATTACTGAAGTGGGTGTTAAACTATAGTCAACATTTCAATGGTTAGAGCAGCCTACTGTCCAATTTTCCTTTGTACTGGGTAAGAGTGGATTTTAAAAAGTCAAGCTATCTTTGTTTTGGCCCCTGCAGACCATGATAACTGATCACTATTAATCTGGCATGTACTCTGCAGAGGTCGACTGCAGGTGTGATGGGCAGAATTCCAAGGAAAGCCTGGGAACTTCCCTGGCTTTAAGTGTGTCTCTGCTCAGTGAGCATGGTCTGGGGCTAGTGCAGATAGGGCAGAGCTAAGTCCCACTCCACATTCCTTCCACGCTGGTAAAAAACAGAACAAAGAGCAAAGGAAAGTACAGCACAGAAACGGGCCCTACGGCCCTCCAAGCCTGTGCTGATCATGATGCCCTTAAGTAAACGAAAAAAAACCTTCTGGTCCGGATCCCTCTATTGCCTCCCTATTCAGGTACACATCCAAATGCTTCTTAAATGTTTTTAATGTGCTTGCTTCCACAATCTCCTCTGACAGCGCTTTCCATCTTCTCTTGGTCCACAGATTCCAAGGCCATTTTTAAATTATTATTTTTAACAACTCCCTAAGCTTTGGTGAAGGATTTCCAAATCTTGAATATTGTTTAAATTTAGTACAAAGTACAAAGGTACCATTTTTAAAAGATATCATTCTTAGGTTGTGGGCAGCATTGGTAAGGCAAGTAAGTGCACTTTGTCCATCCTTGCTTGCCTTGAGAAGGTGGGGGTGGCTCTTCTTGACTTGAAGCCACTTCAGCTAAAAGTCAAGCATGTTGAAGTTACATTTTGGCAAGGCCAGAGGATGTCTGATTTATGTCTCTGAAAGACATTAATGATCCAGTTGGACTTTCCCAGCAATCCAACAACTTTATGGTCACTTCTACCAGGGCGACATGGTGACACAGTGGTTAGCACTGCTGCCTCACAACGCCAGGGACTCGGGTTTGATTCCCGGCTTGGGTCACTATCTGTGTGGAGTTTGCACGTTCTCACTGTGCCTGCGTGGGTTTCCTCTGGGTGCTCTGGTTTCCTCCCACAGTCCAAAGATGTACAGGTTAGGTTGATTGGCTATGCTATATTGCCCCTTAGTGTCAGAGGGATTAGCTCGGGTAAGTGCCTGGGTTATGGGGAAACGGCCTGGGTGGGATTGTAGTAGGTGCAGACTCAATGGGCCGAATGCCTCCTTCTGCACTGTAGGGATTCTCTGATGATTTTTAAAAAATTCTGAATTCAAATTCTCAACTACTATTGGTGGGATTTGAATAAACATCCTCTGAATTATTAGTCCTGCTCTCTGGATTATTAGTCTGGTAATGCAACAAATTACGCTGCCATACCCAAATATTTTATATATTTGAATGTTCTTTCTTCCCATCTTCAAATTCAAATTATGTTGTTACTTGGGAAGCATGTGTCTTAGTCATACATCTAAATCGCATTAACAGTTAATAAATGCGATGACATTTAGTTCCTGTCGACAACATTTACAGTTCATTTATGTTGAGAATGCATAGTTTTAATTTGTGTAAGATATTTTTTTAATGTTCTTGCGTAGAATTGTACCTTTGTTAAAAAAAAGTAGAGTTTTAATTGTCTTCATTCTGTGATCTTTAAACAGTGAGACCAGACTCTTAAATGATTATAGCATAATACTGCTTATTCACTGTGTGTCAGATTGTAAAGAGTAATGAGAATAATGTGTTGTTTGCCGAAGCATTTCTAATACTTTATATATTTTGTTCAAAAATCTAAAATTACAAGTTTGAGAAAATCAGAAAAGAAACAAAATCTGATAGCAAACAGATTTTTTTTTGAACAATTAAAAATATATCCATTCCATTCCATGCTTTTATAAACCATTCCTACAATCACGATGATAGTTATCTATCTTTACCGTCCCAACTGTTTTCAAATTGTAGCGCAGGAGATGACAGTCCAGTCTCCTTGGCAATAGTTCAAACTGCTAAGAAAGATGGAGGGTTATATCAGTGCTCCTTGAAGAATGTGTATGGAAGTGTGTCCTGTGATTTTGACTTCACCACTGAAGGTATCAGAAAAAAGTGCCAAATACCTGATTATAGTTTTACAGTAAAATTATAGAACAGGTGCACATGTAGTGATTATCAATTTGTCTTTACTTCCCCAGTTCTGAATGAGCTTCTTTGTAGTCAAGCTGTTGAAGGTACTGATCATTTTTAAACTAAAAAATGGCATTGTACATTCGTTTTGTAAACTCTCTGGTTAGATGTGATATTACAAATGAATATAATTTAATTCAATGTATCTTAAACAATCTGCAAGCAGCATATAAAGTAAGATATTAGAATATTTATTTGTTTTGTGTAATATATTAGATTCAAAAACGCTGCTGACATTTTGTTTGTTGACAGTCTGTTTCAAAGTCTTGCAGTCTGGTGTGAGAAAAATAATTCCATACCTTCTAGCCACCTGAATTAATTGATTTTAAATCATTTGTTTTGAATAACTAGGGCAGAGCCTCATCAAGTCAGTCAATCCTGATGACCTTCATGCTTCCCCAGGTTCAGTGGCAGGTGAGATACTAATGTGTAATGTGATGCCCAGTAATGCATGGTCAGACAACAGATGAATGGAATACATAGTAATATATGTTACCAGCCATACATACTTCGACTTGGCAGAAACATGGGTCTGGATTTTCACAGCCCAGGAGAATAATTCCTGGAACCGTCGGTTAAAAAGCACCTCGAATCATGTGATTTTTGCTTGAAAGGATTATGGGGGGAAGGGGGGGCGGTGGTTGCTGTGGGGTGGTGCTGGGTGGCAGAGGTGTGATGGAGTAGGGTCCACCGACCATTACTCAGTGGTGTCTGTTGGTGTCGGGACTGTAGGAAAGTTCAGGTCAGGACTTTGTATGGTTGAATCTGGATTCTCAGCAGGTTCAGATTCTGGTGAATTTGTTGTCCCAGCCAACAGCTGGTCACTGTGTCTCCTGGAGATAATGCCATCCCTGGTTTGGACAGTTTAAGAGACAGATTGAGTCTGTGCAAGGATTGATGTGGAGTTGCCGGCATTGGACTGGGGTAGGCACAGTAAGTAGTCTCACAACACCAGGTTAAAGTCCAACAGGTTTATTTGGTAGCATGAACTTTCAGAGCGCTGCCCCTTCATCACCTGTGCAAAGATTGTGGCAGGAACCCATTTCTCTCCTGTGGACTAATTCCTTATCAAAACTCCTTGTCCTTGGTGGAAAACTCTATGCTTTGCTTTCTTCCTGTTCGATTGTCCTTGTTGCCGTTGTATGATCTCTTTAGTTTTCAGCGGTTTCAACAGACCAAATGCTGACCGTAGTTATCTCTTCATCATTTGTAATGCAGGAGAGGTCTTGGTCGTGGAATGTGCAGTATTTCTAGACGTTAGCAGGAATTTGTTAAGACGTTTGATCAATGAATCTTGTACCCTGGGTGTTCTCAAGGTATATTTGATGGTTTGGACCAATCGCTCTGCTAGTCCATTAGTAGCAGAATGATATGGAGTGGACTTAATGGCTGGGATTCTCCCAGCCAACTGCAGTGCTCAAGCAGTGCAGTGGGCCGGGAGACATCAGCGGGAGGCTTTTCACGAGTTTGCCGGTCGCAATTCTCCCAAGCACTTTTTTTTAGCGCAATCAAATCTGTGCCAGAAATCAGCACAGAGCTGATTATCATATGGAAATGTCATGGATATTGGCATTTCCATATGATTAACGGGCCTGGGACAGTAGTCTCTGGGCCCGCTGGTGTCTCCCCCCCGCTGGGAGTGGTTCCCACCAGCGGGGTTTACAATTGCTCCCCACTAACGATGAACAGGCATCCTCACCCCACTGGTGGGGACAGAGGCCACTGAGGCACTCCTGGGAGGTCGGGAACAAGGGGGGTGCCCCTTGGGCAGTCCTACCTTTGGGGCCCAGTAGGCCAGCAATCAGGGAGGTTGTGGGGATTGGAGGCCTGCGATTGGGAGGCTGCCGATGGCGGGGGAAGGGGGTGGGTACAGTGCGCATGCTCTTATCTCCACACTGACAGATCGGCGCATGCGCAGTGGCCTGCTCAGTGCTATGGTACCAGCCAGTCGGGTGGGATGAGGCCCTGTCCCCTGCCTTTCAGAGAGGATCATGCTGAGGCACTCTGCATTGCTCAAAGTGTTGTTGGAGATTCATTCAGGAAAGTACACCTAAAAAACGGGCGGGAAATACTTCCATTTTCCCACCCATGGGGCACTTAGTTTTGTTTTGGGCGAATCCTGGCCAATATGTTGGATATAGTCTCTTGTAGGAAACTTTTGAATTCTTGTGAGACAAATTGAGGTTCATTGTTACTTACCAGCTATTTGGGAATCCAAAATGACTAAATACTTCGCCTAGCTTCTCAATAGTCTTCTCCAATGAGGTAGGTTTCATCACAACAGCCTCTGACCACTTAGTGTAAACATCGACCGTTACCAAGAACATATGTCCTTCAAAAGCTCCTGCCGAATCCAGATACACACATTGCCAATCCTCATCAGGCCATTCCAATGAATGTGGCAGTGCTAAGGATGACAGGTTTCTTACCTTTGCACAGGAAGAACATGTTCTAGCTTTCTCTTCAATTTCTTCATCCAATCCAGGCAACCAGAAATAACTTCTCACTATTTTCTTGAAGCGTACGATTCCGCAATGGCCCTAATGCAATTTCTCTAACACCCACTTTCTTAGTGATGGCAGAACGATCACTCTGAGCCCCCATTGAAGACATCTTGACTATACTGATAACTCCACTCTCCTGGAGTAGTAGCATTTCAGGTGAGGTGTTAATTCCAAAGTCTTTCCTCGGGAAACCAGATTTGTCACTTCTGAGAGCACAGGATCGCTCTGAGTGTGTTTTCTCATTGTCTCAAAGTGACAGTTGTGCTGTTTACTTGATCAAAGTGGAAGACATTCTTGTTTGAATAGTCTGATGAATTATCTGGCAGTGGCAATCTTGAAAGTCCACCAGTGTTACAATGTAGACTTGATTGTCGATATTTAATGGTGTAAGTATGCGCAGACAAAATCATTGTCCATTTTGCATTTTACTTGCTGCTAGTGATGGAATTGCTGTGTGTGGTCCAAGAATGGTAGTTAGCAGATGATGGTCCCTCAACAATGTACAACAACGGATGGAATTTCTTTAGTCCAAAGATGATCCCTAATGCTACCCTTTCAATCTGTGCATTGTGTGCTTTGCTCAATGGCATGATATGGTAGACCACCGCTCCAACACCATAAGGGGATGCATAACAAGCTAACGGTAGGGGTATAGTAGGGCCATAAAGAGCAAGAACTTCAGATGCTTCTTTGGCCTGCACGAAGCGTCATTGCATTGATCCGATGACCACTTCCACATCTTGTTCTGGTTAAGAGGTTACATAGAACATAGAACAGTACAGCACAGAACAGGCCCTTCGGCCCAAGATGTTGTGCCGAGTTTTGTCTGAAACCCAGATCAAGTTATTTCCTCCTATCATCCCGAAGTATTCCATGTGCCTATCCAATAACCGCTTAAATGTTCCTAAAGTTTCTGACTCCACTATCCCTGCAGGCAGTCCATTCCACACCCCAACCACTCTCTGAGTAAAAAACCTACCTCGGACATCCTTCCTATATCTCCCACCATGAACACTATAGTTATGCCCCCTAGTTACCGCTCCATTCACCCGAGGAAATAGTCTTTGAACGTTCACTCTATCTATCCCCCTCATCATCTTATAAACCTCTATCAAGTCTCCTCTCAACCTCCTCTGCTCCGAAGAGAAAAGCCCAAGTTCCCTCAACCTTTCCTCATAAGACCTACCCTCCAAACCAGGCAGCATCCTGGTAAATCTCCTTTGCACTCTTTCCAGTGTCTCCACATCCTTCTTGTAGTGAGGTGACCAGAACTGCACACAATATTCCAAATGTGGTCTCACCAAGGTCCTGTACAGTTGCAGCATAACCCCACGGCTCTTAAACTCCAACCCCCTGTTAATGAACGCCAACACACTATAGGCTTTCTTCACGGCTCTATCCACTTGAGTGGCAACCTTCAGAGATCTATGGATATGAACCCCAAGATCTCTCTGTTCCTCCACATTCTTCAGAACCCTACCTTTAACCCTGTAATCCACATTTAAATTTGTCCTACCAAAATGAATCACCTCGTATTTGTCAGTGTTAAACTCCATTTGCCATTTTTCAGCCCAGCTCTGCATCCTATCTATATCTCTTTGCAGCCTACAACAGCCCTCCACCTCATCCACTACTCCACCAATCTTGGTGTCATCAGCAAATTTACTGATACATCCTTCAGCCCCCTCCTCAAAGTCATTTATAAAAATTACAAATAGCAGAGGACCAAGCACTGATCCCTGTGGCACTCTGCTGGTAACCGGTTTCCAGTCCGAAAATTTTCCATCCACCACCACCCTCTGTCTTCTGTTAGATAGCCAGTTACCTATCCAATCGGCCAAACTTCCCTCTATCCCACACATCCTTACTTTCTTCATAAGCCGACCGTGGGGGACTTTATCAAACGCCTTACTAAAATCCATGTATATGACATCAACTGCACTACCTTCATCTACACACTGAGTTACCTCCTCAAAAAATTCTATCAAATTTGTGAGGCAAGACTTGCCCTTCACAAATCCGTGCTGACTGTCCCGGATTAAGCTGCATCTTTCTAAATGGTCGTAAATCCTATCCCTAAGGACCTTTTCCATCAACTTACCGACCACCGAAGTAAGACTCACCAGCCTATAATTACCAGGGTCATTGCTATTCCCTTTATTAAACAGAGGAACCACATTCACCACTCTCCAGTCTTCTGGCACCACCCCCGTGGACAGTGAGGACGCAAAGATCAATGTCAAAGGCTCTGCTATCTCATCCCTTGCCTCCCAAAGAATCCTAGGATACATTTCATCAGGCCCAGGGGACTTATCAACTTTCAGTTTATTCAAAATTGCTAGTACATCTTCCCTCCGAACATCTACTTCCTCCAGCCTATCAGCCTGTGACACCCTCTCTTCCTCAAAAACATGGCCCCTCTCCTTGGTGAACACCGAAGAAAAGTATTCATTCATCACCTCTCCTATCTCTTCTGACTCCATGCACAAATTTCCACTGCCGTCCTTGACCAGCCCCAGCCTCACCCTGGTCATTCTTTTATTCCTCACATAAGAGTAAAAAGCCTTGGGGCTTTCCTTGATCCGACCCGCCAAGGACTTCTCATGCCCCCTCCTAGCTCTCCTAAGCCCCTTTTTCAGCTCATTTCTTGCTAACTTGTAACCCTCCATCGAGTCAACTGAACCTTGTTTTCTCAACCTAACATACGCTTCCTTCTTCCTCTTGACAAGACATTCCACCTCTTTTGTGAACCATGGTTCCCTCACTCGGTCATTTCCTCTCTGCCTGGCAGGGACATACCTATCAAGGACACGCAGTATTTGTTCCTTGAAAAAGTTCCACAGTATGCCTTATATACTGATTTCAAAATTTTTGTCAAGTTTGGAACAAATCTTCCGTAATAATTCAACAATCCTAGGATGCACTATAGAATGAGCGGCACAGTGGCACAGTGGTTCGCACTGCTACCTCACAGCGCCAGGGACCCGGGTTTGATTCCCGGCTTGGGTCACTGTCTGTGTGGGGTTTGCACATTCTCCCCGTGTCTTCGTGGATTTCCTCCGGGTGCTCTGGTTTCCTCCCACAGTCCAAAGATGTGCAGGTTAGGTGGATTAGCCATGCCCCTTAGTGTCAGGGGGACTAAATAAGGTAAATGCATGGGGTATGGGGATAGGGCCTGGGTGGGATTGTGGTCAGTGCAGACTCGATGGGCTGAATGACCTCCTTCTGCACTGTGGGATTCTATCAGAAAGCATCTTTTCTAGTTGTATCACAGCTTGGTATGGCTCCTGCTCTGCCCAGGACCACAAGAAATTACAAAAGGTCATGAACGAAGCCCAGTCCATCTTGCAAACCAGCCTCCTATCCATTGACTCTGTCTACACTTCCTGCTGCCTCGGAAAAGCAGCCAGCATAGTCAAGGACCCCACGTACCCTGAACATTCTCTTGTCCACCTTCTTCCACCTGGAAAAAGATACAAAAGTCTCAGGTCACGTACCAACTGACTCAAGAACAGTTTCTTCCCTGCTACCATCAGACCTTTGAATGGACCTACCTCATATTAAATTGATCTTCCTCTACAGTACATTATGAACCCTCTCCTTTCCTTCTCTAGGTACGATATGCTTTGTATAGCGTGCAAGAGGCAATACTTTTCACTATATACTAACACATGTGACTATAATAAATCAAATCAAATCGAATCTAGGGAGGAACATAACTGGTTAATATTCTGAGGTGAAGACACCTCTATAATGGCCTTAATCTTAGAAGGAGATTTATGAAGGCTAGTGATGTCAATCACATGTCCTAAATAATCAATGGAGGAATGAATGAACTTACACTTGTCCTTGCAGACTCTCAGACAATAATCTTCCAATCTCTGTAGGGCGGCATTCAAGTTTTGAAGGTGTACCTCTTGATCTCTTCCAGTGACTGGGATGTCATCCAGATAACACTGGACTCCGCTTAGTCTATTCAGCATCTGATCCATTGCTCTTTGAAACAATGCAGGAGTTGAGGTGACACCAATTGGTAATCTTTGGTGCTAGAACAAATCTTTATATGTAACAACTGTCAGATGTTCCTGAGACCTCTTGTCCACATTCAGCTGTAATTTGCTGAAAGATTGGCCTCCTGCCGATCCTGCAAACAAGTCTTCAATGTGGAGTAACGGGTACTGCTCCGCACATAACATTGGATTAAGGTGACCTTGAAGTTTCCACAGATCCTTACACATCTATCCTTCTTGATGACTGAAACTATTGGTGTGATCCATTCACTAATGCTGACAGGTTCCAAGATTTCCATCGTTCAGCTTCTCCCTTCAGCTTAATAGTATGTGGTACAGACTTTGCCTTCATGCATTTTGTTTGGTTTCCTTCTTTTATTTTCAGTTGAACTGTAATATCTTTCATGACCCCTGATTCACCATCAAAACCAGTTGTGTGCTTCTTTAAAATTTTTGTGAGGTCCGATTTTCCATTGGTTATCATATTGACTTGGCCCAGTTCAGTCAAATCTTCTCCAGCCATGTACAATCCATCAACGCTGGATAGTTGCCCTTTACTGCAAGCAGAGACAAATCTGCTGTTTTCCCATTGAGTTGGAAAGCTACTTCGATGTGGCCCTTCAGGGGGCCACTTCACCTGTATACGTCTTCAGCACTATCCTTCTTGGCTTCAAGAGAATGTGTATAAGTCTCCCCTTGTAACCAGCCAGGCTGCTGCTCCAGAGTCAACTTCCATTCTTACTGGCTGTCTATGTAGGTTTCCTCTGAGTGCTCCGGTTTTCTCCCACAATCCAAAGACGTGAAGGTTAGGTGGATTAGCCATGGTAAATTAACTTAGTGTCCCAAGATGTGTAAATTAGGGGGATTAGAGGTGTAAATGCATGGGGTTGTGGGGATAAGGCCTCAGTGGAATGCTCTGTTGGAGAGTTGGTGCAGATTCGATGGGCTGAATGGCGCCCTTCTGCACTGTGGATTTCAATGATGTTTCTATCCATCCAGCAGTGGAGTGACCCAATATTGGTATGTAGCACCAGCAATGGCTAGCATATTCAGTGATAGCTCCTCAGACTGTGAATCGGTATCTTTTTCTATACCCTTATGTACAGCATCAACATTTCTCCTTTGGTTCTGTTTAGATGCTGCCTTGGTTTGTTCTTATTCCTTATTTTTACTTAAGTTTGCTTTTTTTACCCAGCAGACATGCTCTATGTGTCCATTTTTCCCACAGTATTGACATACATGTCTTCACACCAGCATTCAGCTGCAGAATGTCCTGGTGGCTTTGCACACCAGTGATACGTATTTAGTGCAAAGTCCTTGGGTGTCGATTGAGTCGTCATTTTGAGTATTTGAGTACATGGACTAAATCACTGAGCTTCTTTTGAAGCCACTTCCATAGAAACAACAATTTTCATTCCTTTTTCAGAGTAAGGTCACTCCCCATTAGCAAATGTTTCACTAAGCTTATCACAGACAAATCTGTCCTGAATAGTGTCATTCAGAACATCTCTAAACTCACAACATTCCAAAAATCTGGCATGGTGGCACAGTGGTTAGCAGTCTTGCCTCACAGCCCAGGGATCCAGGTTCAATTCCCAGCTTGGGTCACTGTCTGTGTGGAGTCTGTACGTTCTCCCTGTGTCTGTGTGGGTTTCCTCCAGTTTCCTCCAACAGACCTAAAGACATGCTGGTTAGGTGCATTGGCCATGCTAAATTCTCCCTCAGTGTACCCGAACAGCTGTCAGAGTGAGGCAACTGGTGGTTTTTCACAGTAACTTCATTGAACTGTTAATGCAAGCCTACTTGTGACACTAATAAATAAACTTTAAAACTTTAAAGCGCAGTCACAAATTGTGCAATTGACGCTTGCTCTTTTTGATTTCTTTTATGGGATCTAAAGCTCTGCCATCACCAAGGGTTTTGGCGAAAAATGTGCTTGCAGAATATCTACGATTTGTGCACACATTCTAGTGCCTGGCTTCTCAGGTTGCATTAAACTACAGTGGCAATTAAAGATTTTCCCCCCCATCAAGCTCAGGAAAGTGGACACCTTAACATCTTTAGCTATTTTATTTGTTTGCACAAAATAGTCAAAACACTCAGGCTATGTAGAGCTCCATCGCTCCACATTTTCTTCAAAGGGTCCCACAATGCCAAAAACTTCCATTTTTCTACTAATGGAGGTTCGCAATGCATTTCCAGTAGCTACCTTGATTTTTCTTTCACACAAGTCAACTAAAAGGAAACTAAAGTTTATTTATTAGTCACAAGTAGGCTTACATTCACACTGCAACGAAGTTACTGTGAAAATCCCCTAGTCGCCACATTCTGGCACCTGTTCGGGTACACTAAGGCAGAATTTAGCATGGCCAATTCACCTAACCTGCACATCTTTGGAGTGTGGGAGGAAACCAGAGCACCTGGAGGAAACCCATGCAGTCACGGGGAGAATGTGCAGACTCCACACAGACAGTGACCCAAGCCGGGAATCGAATTCAGGTCCTCTAGCAGTGAAGCAGCAGTGCTAACCACTGTGCCACCCGAGTTTCAGCCTCTTATTTAACACACCCAACTCTGTAACTGCTGCAGAGTATTGTTACTCTCGTCCACCTAACCCATCAGATCCGGAATGCATGCGAAAAGCTTGTATCCTATCTTTTCTGTTCCTGACCTTTCCCTTGGTAAATTTGTCTTCCCGGTGGCTTCCCGGTGTTTGCCGTCCTAATCGCCAGTTTCTATGTTGTATGTTGGAGGGAGCACAGAGGATTTAACACAAGGGAACTTCATTTACAGGTGTTTGTTCTCTTCTTCTCAGCCTGTTTTACATCTAGGGATTTATGACGTTACCTCCGGTGAGCACATGGATACAGCAGAGCTCAGTAAGCCAATGAGAATTAATACAAATACATAACAGATTCCAGTCCAGGCTGACGGCTCTTACTTTGCCAGTTGCAATACCTCAGTCTGCAATAACATTATTTTCTCACTCTTTTCTTTTTAGGAGAGGAAATTGAATTGTTACAACCCATCATTGCAACGGAGCTCACAAATGAGTGCAATTTTGATGTCAAGATGTGTGGCAGTATTGCAACAGAAGAGTCACATTTTGGTGAAGGATTGCACCGAAAAGCATTTCGGACCAAAGTTATTTATGGCTTTGTACCTCTGTTCGATCCCGGTCATAAGTGTGTCTTAAAAATTCACAATGCCATCTCGCACGGGGCAAAAACAAATAGCGAGCTCATAAAACAGAACTACATGTTGGCAGCACAGGTAAAATATACAGATTAACAGATGGAGGCAGCAACTTGAAATATTCCGTATGCATCATGCAAATGTGCTTTAATAAAAACTTGTGGCATGCACTTAACAATGGCCGATTATAAACTCTGTTGTCAAATTAAGAAAGTATTGGTTGCAGAATGCATTATATCTATGCAATGTTTCTATGTCTGCACAAGCACTGAGTTCCTCTCCCACAGAATCTATCTCAACCAATTCCTCACGAAGTTCCCCTAACACACACACATGAATAAGGGTTGATTTCCATCCCCTCCAGTGGGCAGTAATGGGATTGTTGTACAATGCAATAGCAATGCAATATTGCCTGCCATGTTGCTGTTAACATCCAATCATTCAGTACTTTTTGGAGCCTTGGCTTGGGCTGCCCAGGGAGCTGCTAGAAACAGGCAAGAGTCTTTTTAATCCATGAAACAGGCCCCCAGTGGAATTTTGAAGTACCAATAAGCAGAGTGTGTTCTGCACATGTAGTCCACATTAGTATTTTCCCTTAAGCAGCCTAACTGGAAGGCCTTCAGAAGGCATTGCAAAGTGTACTGAATATTCTAAAAAAGTCAAAAAGCATATTTGTAAATGATTAGCACCTGGTCAGGAGGAACAGTAAGGCTCCTCAGAATTCTAACCCTGTGATGCTTGAGACCTCACTGCCCTCCCCCTGCAACTTTGATATACTGGAAAAAGATACAAAAGTCTAAGGTCACATACCAACCGACTCAAGAACAGCTTCTTCCCTGCTGCTGTCAGACTTTTGAATGGACTTACCTTGCATTAAGTTGATCTTTCTCTACACCCTAGCTATGACTGTAACACTACATTCTGCACTCTCTCCTTTCCTTCTCTATGAACGGTATGCTTTGTCTGTATAGCGTGCAAGAAACAATACTTTTCACTGTATGTTAATACATGGGACAATAATAAATCAAATCAAATCAAATCAAATGGATTTACCATCGCTTTCACTGATCAAGCTGCTCGATTGAAAATTGTTCTAGCCTGAGACTGTTACATTGCACAGGTGGTTGGTGTGTTTGCTCCACCCTACTTACATCTGAGGGAAGTGGTCATATAAAATTCTGCCAAGCATATGTCACCCTGACACACAGGCACATGCAGAAGTTCCAATTTTAATCTAACCCACCAAATTGATTTGTTTCAGATGCATGTTTTACACCCCAACCCCTACCCCACAACCTCATGTTGTGCTCTATTGACATCAAGAGTTATAAAAGCCGAGAGATGATGACAAGCCTATAAAGAACTTTCATAAGGCCTCAGTTAGAGGCGTAGTATTGACTCACAATACAGGAAGTAGATTGAGGTTTTAGAGAAGGTACAATGTGGCTGAAATAGAAGATACTTAGAACAGAGTGCAGGAGAAACTTCTTCAGACAGAGTTGTGAGACTGTGGAATTCATTTCCAGGCCTAGTGGTTGAGGTGCAACCTCATCAACATTCAAGATCAAATTGGATAGGTGTATGATGGAAACGGGGTCGAAAGGATATGATAACAGGATGGGTGAATGTGATTAGAATAATTTTCTAACGGGGTAGATAAAAGATCACATGGATTAGTTAAATTTTTTCCCGTGGTTGTCACTTCTATGTATATGCTTACATGTGATGATGCTGCTTTATTTTCAATTGATAACGTATCGTCAATTGGAATGATGACTATAACTGTAGCTGAAGTGTGATACATGTTTGTTTCTAATGCAGTAGAATGAAAAAGGTGTTGTTCATTTTTAGGAATGCCATGTACAGACTGCTGCTCGGCAATATGGCAATATGTTTTCAGCAGAGGGGACATTGTTAGAAGGCTTTGGAGAAACACCTGAGTGAGTAAATGTGTGCTTTACTTGTGCTAGCCTTCACTCCCCTTGTCCGTGCTATAAAGCCGGGTCCTTAATTGCTGTTTATTCTGAAGTGGTGAGCATTGTAATTGGGATGACCAGGTCAAAATCATGTACCTATCATGGAAGTGCATCTTATAAGCTGAACATAAGCTGGATTCTAACAGGAGGAACTTTTCCATAGTTTATGGCTGTCAGTGATTGCTTCATAGTATCTAACCATTGCAATTGTTAATATTTGTTTTTATTAATCTTGTGCCGATCAAAGTAAAGAATATTCGCTCTGGAGAACCACATTTCCAATTCAGGAATACTTAGGCCCATTGTGCACAATCTTGCCATCATCTTTAAAGTCAGTTCACTTCATACAAGCTGGGACTGAACCTGGGACCTTCTCACCGATATGACTCAGTTGCAAATTTCAGAACAATTCCTTTAACGATCAGGCTAACTTCTGATGTTTCCTCCTGTGGGGGAAAGGAGGACGGCACAGTGGTTAGCACTGCTGCCTCACAGCACCAGGGACCCAGGTTTGATTCCCGGCTTGGGTCACTGTCTGTGCGGAGTTTGCATGTTCTCCCCGTGTCTGTGTGGGTTTCCTCCCACAATCCGAAAGACGTGCTGGTTAGGTGACCATGCTAAATTCTCCCTCAGTGTACCTGAACAGGTGCCGGAGTATGGCGACTAGGGGATTTTCACAGTAATTTTATTGCAGTGTTAATTTGCAGTATTGCAGTAAGCCTGTAACTGATGTACGCAATCATGTTCTTTTTCTAGAGTTATTCCCATATATCTAATTAATCGCCCAGCAAACAACATCCCATATGCAACTGTGGAAGAGGAACTGATCGGCGAGTTTGTTAAGTATTCAGTGAAGGACGGCAGAGAGCTGAATTTTAGTAGAAAAGAATCTGAAATTGGTCAGAAATGTTGTACATTCCAGCACTGGGTGTATCAGTGGACAGAAGGAAACCTCCTTGTCACAGATATGCAAGGTAAATGTGATATATTGCTTTGAAAGCATTGGAAAGAATGTCTGTGTGTTGTAGGGATGTAATGGTCAGTGTCTGTCCAATTTAAGTGTAATAACTAATCCATTGTCAGAAACAGAAATCAAAGGAGTGTCATAATTATCATTAGAATCTTGCAGGAAGCCATTTAAACCATCGTGCTTCTTTTGAAGAAGCTATCCAATCCCTGTAGTTTACCCGTAGCCCTTCAATTTTTTTTATTTTTCAAATGTAAAACCAATTTCCTTTTGCTAGCCAAATTGCAGGTATTCAAGTCTCGTTTCAATCTATCACTATGTCACATTTGTTATTGGAGCAATACCAGACGCATACACCATACATTTGATGCTTCACATGCAGTACTTACTGGTTACCTGTTCACTTAAATAAAATTGGGAAAGCATAAAGTCAACACCTGAAAGGGAATGTAAAGTTAACATTTCAGTCTTCCAAAAGAAGGACATTACCTGCACTCTGAACCTATTCTTTTGTTTTGGACTAACTTTCATTATCGTCATTTTAGACATCCAACATTCATTTTATTTCCACTTATGTAATAACTTTTGTGCATGTTTTACAGAATTTGTTCCAATTGTTTTTCTGTAGGTGTAGGAATGAAGTTAACTGATGTTGGAATAGCAACTAGTAGAAAAGGGTAAGTGAAGAAAATGACGGGCTGTACTGTTACAGTAGCTCATTCTCTGTATCTTGATTAATGATGCTGCAACAGCACTCTGTCAGGTTTGATGACGTGATATTGGTCGTAATATTACTGTAAATGCCATACGATGAAAGTTTCAACCTGAAACAAGCAGCTTCCATGTAATAACTGCTGGGTTGTAACCCCATCAAGAATATTATTAATGGAATGGAAGTTAAAATTGCAATTACCTTCCGTGCTTAAGTTTCCCTTTTCTTGCACATACTTGGGGCTAAGGTCAATATCCCTAATATTGACGGGCACAAGGATTGTGCTTGACAAATTTATTAGAGCTTTTTGAGGATGTAACTAGTAAAATAGATAAAGGGGAACCAGTAAATGTAGCATAATTCGGATTTCCAAAAGGCCATTCAATAAAGATTTAAGCACACAAAAGATTACTACACAAAATCAGGGTTCATGGGGTTGGAGATATATAAACAGGGATGGAGAACTAGTTAATGGACAAAAAGGAGTGAGTAGGGATAAATGAAGCATTTTCAAATTGGCAGGAAGAGTTCCACAAGATCAGTACTGGAGTTTTTGCTATTTATGTTCCATTTGAATGACCCAGTCAAAGAGATTGAGAGTTATGCACCCAGGTTTGCAGATGATACAAAAGTGAGAAAGTAAGTTCTGAGGAGGGATGGAATATAAAAGTGGGGAATTTTTACTGCAGCTGTACAGGGCCTTGGTGAGACCACTGCTCAAGTATTGTGCGTAGTTTTGGTCTCCTTATTTAAGAAACTTTATAATTGCTTTAAAAGCAGTTCAGAGAAGATTCACTGAACTCATTTCTGGGATGAAGGGCTTATCTTATGAACAAAGGTTCAGACTATATCCACTGGAGTTTAGAAGAATAAGAAGTGATCCTATTGAAACATATAAGATCCTAAGGTTTCTTGTTGGGCGGATATCGGAGGATGTTTCCTCTTGTGGGGAAAACTAAAACTAGGAGACATCATTCAAAAATAGGAGGTCTTCCTTTTAAGAGAAAGATAAGGAGAAATTCTTTCCCACAAAGAGTCATTGGTGTGTGGAATTCTCTTCCCCAGAAAGCATTGGAGGCCAGACCATTGAATTTATTTAAGGTAGAGTTTTATTATGCAAGACAGTCAAGGGTTATATAGGGGAGACAGGAAAGTGGAACAGAGACCACAACCAGGTCAGCCATGATCTTATTGAATGATGGAGCAGCTTCAAAGGGTCAAATGGCCTCCTCCAGCTCCTACGTTCCCAAGTTCCGCTGACTCCAAGAGGATGAAAAACAAATATAGACAGGTAAAGTAAGTGGGCAACAAGGCAACAGGTAAAGTACAATGTGGAGAAATGTGAGGTTATTAACTTTGGTAGTAAGAAGACAAAAGAACACTTTTAAAAGGCATGGAAGTTTTAAATGTTGATGCTCGGAGAGACATGGGGTGTATTCTTACACGGAACATAGAGCGTTAGCATGCAGGTGTAGCAAGCAAATGGCAAAGGGATTGGAATACAAAGGTGAGAAAGTCTTGCTGCAATTGAACAGGGCTTCGGTGAGACCAGAAATAGGGCAGAATATTGATGTGTCCTGCTGGCATATTTGTCAGCGCGGGTCACATAAAACTCACCAGGTAGCCTTCCCATCATCCTTCTGCCTGCCCTTGATCTGTCTGTAATGTTACATGGGGTGGTCCAACCTTGCCCCAGTCGAGACCTTTAAATGGCTAATTATTGGACACACAGAGGCTGTTTCCTACCAGCCTCAATTCTTGCCCATTTTGGGCAGGGGAAAGCCCAGCAGGTCATCCTACTAGGCTCCAATGGAAATGAACCACTTCCTTCATGGGCCCTTTACCACATCTGGCACCTCCCCCAAGGATCTCCCACCACGAACCCTATAGTTATGCCCCCTTGTAATAGCTCCATCCACCCGAGGAAATAGTCTTTGAACGTTCACTCTATCTATTCCCTTCATCATTTTATACACCTCTATTAAGTCTCCCCTCAGCCTCCTCCGCTCCAGAGAGAATAGCCCTAGCTCCCTCAACCTTTCCTCATATGACCTACCCTCCAAACCAGGCAGCATCCTGGTAAATCTCCTCTGCACTCCTTCCAGCGCTTCCACATCCTTCCTATAGTGAGGTGACCAGAACTGCACACAATATTCCAAATGTGGTCTCACCAAGGTCCTGTACAGTTGCAGCATAACCCCACGGCTCTTAAACTCCAACCCCCTGTTAATAAAAGCTAACACACTACAGGCCAACTATTCATGAGTCATCTTTTCAAAAGGTAGCCCATGAGGCCCAGTAGCCACTCCCTGTTTTTTTGTGGTGGCGCAGCAGACACCATATGATGAAAGAGGCATCATAACAGCTTCTAGACAGTGGAATTGATCTGCATGGTATGCTGTGAATGGTCACACACTAGCTATGTATTGAAGGAATTCCTATCTGTTTCAGAGTTGGCATGTGGCACCCATAAGTGAAAAGGTAAGTTGTAAGAGGGGTATAAATCGTTTACAGAGAGATATTAATTGGTTAAGCTAGTGGGCAAAAAGTTGGCAAATGGAGTATCATGTGAGAATTTATTCATTGTTGAAGGGAGAACAAAGAACAGAGTATTATTTAAATGGATAAATACTGCAGAAAGCTGCAACACGAAGGGACTTGGGGGTACTTGCACATGAAACACAGAAAGCTAACACACAGATGCAGCAGGTAATCAGGAAGGCGAAGGGAATGTTGGTCCTTATTTCAAGGGGGTTGAGTATAAGAGGAGAGAAATTTTACTGCAAATGTACAAGGTACCGATGTGACAACAGCTAGAATATTGTGAGCAGTTTTGGCCCCCTTATTTAAGGAAAGACATTATTTCATTGAAGGCAGTTCAGAGAAGGTTCACTAGGATGATCCCCGGTAAGGAGGGATTGTCTTATGAGGAAAGGTTAAACAGGTTGGGACTCTACACATTGGACCTTAGAAGAATGAGAGGTGATCTCATTGAAATATATAGGATTCCTAAGGGGCTTGTTGGTGGGGCAACCAAGGTGACCGGTACTGTCTAAAGTTTAGATAGTGCAAGACTCACGAGGCAGGTATCTCTGTATAAAGACGTAACTTTATTCCAACCAGCAACTGCCAGGAGACCATCAAACAGTCAGGACAGCTCTGAAATAGAGGTGCCAGACCTCTCGGGTGAAATCTGACATATACAATTCAAATTATAGGTTTTCTTATCAATCATTTCAGCCAGAGGACATAGTCTCAGAATAAAGGGGCAGCAATTTGCGACTGAGATGAGAAGGAATTTCTTCTCTCAGAGAATTGAAAGTCTTTGCCACAGAGAGCTGTGAGGGCAGAATCCTTGTGTATATTTAAGGCTGAGATAGATTTTGGATTGATAAGGGAATCTATCCCTGGTGGTGGTGACCAGAACTGCACACAATGCTCCATATTAGATCAGCCATGATCCTATTGAATGGCAGAGCAGGCTTGTGGGGCCGAACAGCCAACTCTTGTTCCTTTTTCTTATGGTCTTATGATTCATGGTGTCAAACCACATCATTGGTGAAACGATAAAATGTATGTTAAAGAAGTGAAATTATGGCAATTCTTCTTTTCTGGTTTGGAAGGGTGAAGGGGGGGGGTGCTGAATTCATGAGAAAATTGGTCTAAATACCGACTGTTTTCTCAGTTCAACTTCACACTCGAATATCCCCACTCAGTGCAATGCCGAGATGACATCGTGGTTTAAAGGCTTGGAGGACAGGGCCGATTCATGCCCTGATCTGTCAGTCTCCCGTTTGTTGGCCAATTCGATCACTGGCCAACCTGGGATCCCCACAGTGCTACCTCCCCCCCCCCCCCCCACCCCCCTTTTGCTCTGTCAAATGAAAAAAACACAATTGACTCCGGCTGCCGGAGATGCGTGGAGGCTGTGGCGCCCAGCGGGGAGCCTGCGAAACGGCCTCCGCTCGAGTCTTCTGGCCCGATGCGCTGCTTTTGTAGCACAGCGGGTTGGGAGAATTACCCCCAGCATCTATAAGATATTTCTGGCACTTTGGGAGACTCAGGGTCTACTTATTGTAAACTTAGGAACTGCTGTCATTGTTCCCAAATATAAATACTAATATAAATTGGGCAAAAGCGATTTGTTATAACCATTCAAACTTGATGTAGCTTTGGGTTGGCTTCTTACAAGTGTCCGGAATTGTTGGTGGTATGCCTCCAGGAGTAACTCGTAGGCAGTCAGGATTACAGCCTTGGTCGTCTCCTAGTTCAGGGACACATCAGGAGGCACCATGGGGTAGACCTGTTGGGCTGTCCCTGACAGCTGCCCTTGAATTAAAAATGTTCAGATATTTGATGACCATGTCAGGTGTGTTGCTATTTTCTCAAAAGTGGCAAAAATAAATGACCCCATAGCATTCTCTTCAAATTTGGGAATGAATTGTGCATACTTGCGGGCTTCAGAGATTGGCTCCAGCTTAAAGGGATAAGGGGTGCTACTGGCTATAGAGAGATTTTCCCTTGCAACTTTCAATTATGATCTCTCTCTCCCTGTGAGCTGCTAGCTTCACTTCCAATTTTCAGAGCTGGATTCCTCTTTTCCTTTCCTGTTCCCTGGCTCTATCTCTCTCTCTTTCTTTCTCTCTCCCTTTACTTCCCTGCTTGAAATTAGCTGGAGGAGGGAATTCAGAGTCATGATTGAACCGTACATCTAACTGCCCTACTGGTAATGTGAGATCCAAGCATTCTAATCCTCTATAAACCAGCCCACAGCCACCTCAAAAGAGGCTAAAACCAAAGGGTCAGTTTATTCTATTCACACTCAAAATGCGGGAAGAGGATTTTCAATGTTTCCAATTATTTGCATTCATCCAATAAAAAAAGGGATAAGGGAAAGAAAGGTTCAGAGCAAAGACCACAGACAAAATAAGAATTATTGTTTCACATGAGTCCAGTGTCTAGAATCAAAAGTACAATGGTATATTATTTCAGAGAGGTTAGCAAGCTGAAGCTGATGTGGGGATAATCCATTTTTCCAGTGCTGACTTCCACGATGGGAGAAGACGCAGAGATGAATTAGTCTTGTAGTAGGCACTGGTACAGAAGTTCAGACCTTCCAGTAGAAAACAGTGTAGATGAGGGCCAAGCAATTTAAACCTAGATAGAGCTCTGGTTTTGCTGCTGTTTTGTTAAAGGAAGATGGCAGGATTTCCACAACAGTAACATAAATACCAGAGATGTATAATATAAGAAACTGGCTATTGATATGTCCCTCTTTTGTTAAAAAAAGACAATATATTAATGGTAGGATGGTGGGTGGCACGGTAGCACAGTGGTTAGCACAGCTGCCTCACAGCACCAGGGATCCCCGCTGGGCGCCACAGCCTCCGCACATCTCCGGCAGCCGGTGTCAATTGTGTTTTTTTCATTTGATAGAGCAAAAGTTTTAAAACATGAAATATTGATGTGTCAATATTTTGCTAACTTTGTTCTCTGTGGAGATTGTAACAATGGGAAACATCTGTACAAAGTTAAATTAAAGTTTATCCTTTAGCTTCACAAGACAATATTACAGGTTCAGGCAGCTTTGGGGTTTTGGGGAGGGAGGGATGTCATGTGACATAATCTTCCATTACACACAAGTCATCACTCAACTTTCAGTGGGTGCACTTTAAGATCAGAAGTAGCAGCAGGAATAGTTCATTCAGCCACTTGAGTTTTTTCTGCCATTTAATGAGATCATGGACCTGACTTGTGATCTTAATCCACTTCTCTGCCTCTCCCACATTATGCTTGACTCCCTTGTCAATCAAAAATCTTTCTGGCCACAATTTAAAATTACAGTTGGCTAGATCAGCTCAGGAAGCAAATAGTGAAGATCCTATTGCTCCATTTTAACTGCCCAAGCACCCCTAAGTGCCCCCAATTTTATTTCCATGCAGTGGGGGAGATTATTGTTCCCTTGTGTTCTGCCACATGTCGCGTTGTAGGTTCCTCTCACAGTTCCTTAACCGTCATCGTTTGGTATGTTGAAAACAGCTTAATATACAGTGCTGTGGTGCTAATTTAGTTGTACTGCCATCATGTGAATGTACAACCATTTAGAAGAGAGTTGAGTGATGCAGTAAATTGGAATACCTGTTTTCTGTATCTCAGAAAGGCTTTTTACAATTTCCCATCTCTGCCCCATTTATGGGGGATTGTCAGACCTAGGAGAAACAGAGGACGACAAGCATTTTCTCAGAGGGTAAACTACTGTGTGGAACATGTTCACACATTTCCAGTAATCCTAATTGCAGCAGGAACCGGAGGACAGGTCGTATGCATTCTTAGACTTGTGAAGAAACAGAGGGGTTGTTGCACTCATTATTTATGGCTATAGTATGTTGAATTTTTGAATTCTAATGTTTTTGAAGAGAAATGTTTGAAAATTATTAGAGGAAGTGAAGGATTATTTTTCCCAGCTGATAAAAAGTGAAAAATCCACTTCCAGAGAAAGTGAAAAGGGCTAATCTGAGTTTGTAAGGGTTAAGAATGCACCGTTTTTTTGTAGAGGGGCCGATGGTAAAGGAAACAAATGATTGATTCCCTTTTTGCTGAGAAAAATACCAAACCACACAAGTAGGTTTTGCTGAGCCAGTTTAAGGGAAGTTCATTGAACTAATTCAGGAAGTGACAAAGTGCAACAGCGCTATTTAGTGGCATATGTATGGTACTACATGACTGAAAACTCAAGCAGTGGCTTCTTAAAGCTGCACAAATGTTGTCTGAAAGACAAAGCTTACTTCTGTCTCATTTGGCAAAGGCAACATGTCTTTGGAGTCCAGTTTCACAAGAGTTGGTGTCTTTAACCAGTTGAACCATTGGTGGAGTTACATAAATAGTTTTTCCAAAGAAAATTGAAAGATAGCAAGGGTAACTTATTAATAAAGAATGATCTGCTCCTCTAGTTCAGGTGTAAGGTGAGTACATGGAAGCCACCAACTAGTCAGCTTTCTCATGGCTGTATACATTAGGGGACCGTAGGCAAGACAGATTAGCTGAATATCTAACCTCCTCTTTATTCTCTTCCAGATACAAAGGATTTAAAGGGAACTGTTCCATTTCCTTTATTGATCAGTTCAAAGCTCTCCATCAGTGTAATACGTACTGTAAAATGATGGGTTTGAAATCTCTGAAAGTCTCTCAACTTAAGCCCAAGAGGAATCCCTCAGTGAAGACACAAGCATCACAACCAATCCCACGGTCAACAAAGAAAACCCCACTGAGTCCACAGAGCATAAGAAGAAATTTTTCTTCTCAGGCAAAGAGCATATTTGGAGACAAAACTTTACAGAAACATCTATAAACCCTTGAAACATTCATTTCTGCTGTCACATGAGCCTGCAGCTTACTTGTGTTTCTTAGATGGTATCATGTTGTCTATCGTGGATTTTGTTTGTCAAACTTATCAATGCAAGTGAAAATATACAAGGGTAAATTCATCAATCCCACACACCCAGGAGGGAATGAAACCTGAATGGAGTACAGGTGAAAGAAACTGCGCTACACCATTGTAGCTATATGTAGGAGCCAGGCTTTGTTCAAGCTTAGATTCCCAGGGGTGTGAGATCAGTAAATGTATCCTCTCTAATTCTAAGATAGAATAGCTCAGTGGTAGAGATGTACATTAGCAAAGTGCTGCAATTTGAATAGAAGCATGATGAAGTTCCTTATTACCTGCATGATATCACGTCAAGTCTCCAACCTCCTTCACTTCATTGCTACCTGTCTTAAAAAGCTTTATGATTTCTACTATGGTCAATTCTCTGTTGAACTTGATTTTCTTGCTTCATCAAGTTCCGAATATGCCAAACTGCACACTCCTGTACCCAGTATTTTCTTGCATCGATGTAAAGGTCCATTGTGCCATCCCATTATGTATTTTTCTTCAAATTGCTGGAACTTCTCTTTCTGTCAATCTTCCTGTTCTCTTACAAATTTTCAAATTTCAAACTTGGTTTCATCTAATTATTACTTCTTGACTTATCTTCTCTCCTACTCTTATTGAGCTTTTTTTGGTGCCTTGTAATATGGAGCTTGAACGTTCACCAATTTCTTAAAGTAAAAAAAAGCCAATGCCAACTCTATCTGTGACTGAGTTGTGACTGAATGTAATGTTATTGTAAGGTTCTCTTTCTATTTAACACGATGTTCTCCAGAAATATATATAAGGTGAAACAAACAAAAACAGAAAATGCTGGAAAACTCAGCAGGCCTGACAGCATCTGTGGAGAGAGAACAGAGCCAACGTTTTGAGACTGGATTACTCTTAAACAAAGCTCAGCTTAAGATAAAATCTTGAACCGTATGTTATGAATATGGTGTATATGATAGGGACACTTTGTTCATATATTTCAGTTTATTTTCTTTTTGTCGAGAGAACCTCATGTTAAAATCCAATATTGAAGGATAGTGTGATGCATTAATCAATAGGCATGAGGTCAATGTTCACAGGGAAGCCAATAACATACAGCTCGATCTCACCAACACCTCAATGGCCTGTTCATCTGGCATCCAGTCTTGGAGATGTCATAACTACCTCGGCATCCGGAAGACTGGAGCCACCATTTTCATACACTTAATTCCCTTGCCACTAACTTCCACAGGCTAAACCAGACCCAACACAACTTTGACATCCTGTGACTCCTGAGCTGACCTTTAAATCTCTGATTATTTTTACTATCACTAAGGTTGCTTAACTTCTACATTCAGAACATTGCCCACCTCTTCCCATACCTCAGCATCTCTGTCACAGAAACACTTAGACATTCCATCATCACTCAAGACTTGGCTATCTAATGCTTTCCTAGCTGACCTTTCATTCTTCATCCTCCATAACTGTAACATGCCCAAAACTCTGCTGGAAGTTGGAGATCAGCAGAAATACCGTTATATGGAAAGTGAAAGATATAAATTTGACTTTTGTTGTTCCTGAGTAGAACATAGGAGATCAACCAATTTTAACTTAAGAGAATAGCACTAGTAGTGTGCTGTATTATTGCAAAGAGCACATATTAAATAGTGGTTTGGAAGTTTCTCATTTCCTTATCATTGATACACGAGATTTTCAAAGCAATAGTCAGTGCAGGTTTCTGAATATTAATAACACCTGCAGTCTCTGTAACTTAGATAAATTCTAGTTATAAATTCTATTTCTATGTTGTTATCACACAGTCAGTAGCGAACAGGTTATTTTATTTTGTTTTGTACACTGGATAATTCAGTTCTAATGGGAGTGTGCAATCTCCAATGAAGCTTGAAAGGTTACTACTTTGAAAAAACGAAAAATATGCCAACTATTAATTGCCCTTGAGAATGTTATGATGTCACCTAATTGAACTGCTGCAGTTCATGTGTTGAAGGTGCAAGGTAAATGATTTGAAGGCACAAGTCGAGGGAAACGTGTAAGATTTAGTTGCCATTGCCATTGCAGAGACGTGGCTGCAGAGCGACCAAGATTAGAAACTGAATACCCAAGGACCTTCAGCATTTAGGAAGGATAGACAAAAAGGAAAAGGAGGTGGGGTGGCAGTCTTAGTAATGGACAAGATCAGTGTATTATTGAGAGGGGATCTTAGATCGAAGGATCAAGATGTAGAATCAGTTTGGGTGGAGCTCAGGGCGCAGCAAACATTGGTGGGAGTTGTTTTCAGGTCTCCAAACAGCAGTGATAGTTTGGGGCATAGTATAAATCAGGAAATTAGAAATGCATGTAACATGGGCAATACAGTAATAATGGGTGACATCAGTTTACATGTGAACTGGGTAAACCTAATGCTATGGAGGATGACTTCCTAGAGTGTGCACAGGATGGGTTTGTTGAACAGTACATTGAAGAACCAACTCGGAATCGGACTATTTTGGATTTAGTATTATGCAATGAGAAAAGCTTAATTAATAACCTTGTCCTAAAGGAGATTTTAGGAAATAGTGACCATAATATCACTGGAAGCAGGGAGGGTCCCAGAGGACTGAAAAGTAACTAATGTAACACCGCTGTTTAAGAAGGGAGGGAGGCAGCAGATGGGAAATTATAGGCTGGTTAGCCTGACTTCAGTCATTGGCAAGATTTTAGAGTCCATTATTAAAGATAAGATTGTGGAGTACTTGGAAGTGCATGATAAAATAGGACTGAGTCAGCACGGCTTCGTCAAGGGGAGGTCATGTCTGACAAAACTGTTAGGGTTCTTTGAGAAGGTAACTAAGAAGTTAGATAAAGGAGAACCAGTGTACGTGATTTATTTAAATTTCCAAAAGGCCTTTGATAAGGTGCCGCATAGGAGACTGCTAAATAAGTTAAGAGCCCATGGTGTTAAGGGTAAGATCCTGGCATGGATAGAGGATTGGCTGACTGGCAGAAGACAGAGAGTGGGGATAAAGGGGTCTTTTTCAGGATTGTAGCCGGTGACTAGTGGTGTGCCTCAGGGGTCACTGCTGGGACCACAACATTTCACAATATTAACGATTTGGAAAAAGGAACCGAAGGCACTGTTGCTAAATTTGCAGATGATACAAAGCTATGTAGAGGGGCAGGTAGTATTGAGGAAGCGGGTGGGTGAAGGAGGACTTGGACAGGTTAGGAGAGTGGGCAAAGAAGTGGCAGATGGAATACAATGTGGAAAAGTGTGAGGTTATGCACTTTGGAAGGAGGAATGGAAGCATAGACTATTTTCTAAATGGGGAAATGCTTAGGAAATCAGAAACACAAAGGGACTTGGGAATCCTTGTTCAAGATCCTCTTAAGTTAACATGCAGATTCAGTCAGCAATTAGGAAGGCAAATGCAATGTTAGCATTCATGTCGAGAGAGCTAAAATACAAGAGCAGGGATGTACTTCTGAGGCTGTATAAGGCACTGGTCAGACCCCATTTGGAGTATTGTGAGTTTGGGCCCCGTATCGAAGGAAGGATGTGCTGGCCTTGGAAAGGGTCCAGAGGAGGTTCACAAGAATGATCCCTGGAATTAAGAACTTGTCGTATGAGGAACTCTGGGTTTGTACTTGTTGGAGTTTAGAAGGATGAGGGGGGATCTTATTGAAACTTACAGGATACTGCGAGGCCTGGACAGAGTGGGCATGGAGAGGATGTTTCCACTCATAGGAAAAACTAGAAACAGAGGGCACAACCTCAGGCTAAAGGGATGATCCTTTAAAACAGAGATGAAGAGGAATTTCTTCAGCCAGAGTGTGGTGAATCTGTGGAACTCTTTGTCGCAGAAGGCTGTGGAGGCCAGGTCATTGAGTGTCTTTAAGACAGAGATACATTGGTTCTTGATTAATAAGGCGATCAGGAGTTATAGGGAAAAGGCAGGAGAATGGGGATGAGAAAAATATCAGCCATGATTGAATGGTGGAGGAGACTCAATGGGCCAAGTGGCCTAATTCTGCTCCTATGCCTTATGGTCTAATATGATAGAATTTCATGTTAAATTTGAATGTGATATAGTTCATTCCAAAACTAGTGTCTTAAATCCGAAAAGGGGAAACTATGATGGTATAAAGGACAAGTTTGCTTTGGTGAATTAGGAAAATACACTAAAATATTTGACAGTGGACGGAAAATGGCTGGTCAAAAAAGACACGCATTCCTCTAAGGCACAACAACCCAACACCCAGAATTACCCAGGCACTATGTAAATTGCATCAACTGTGGCAACCAAAAGAAGTTCAAGATTGCATTAGATCAAAGGCTTTTAAGGATGCCAGAAAAAGTGGTAAGCCTGAGGATTGGGAGCAATGTAAAACCAGGCAAAGGATGACCAAAAAACTGATACAGAACGGGAAAAGAGAATATAAATGCAAACTCATGAGGAACATAAAAGTAGACTGGAAAAACTTCTTCATCTATGTAAAAATGAAAATATTATTGAAGACAAATGTGGGCACATAACAGGTGGAGACAGGAGAATTTATAGAGTGAAATGGCAGAAGAACTAAACATTTACTTGTCTATCTTCACAGACAAAGATACTGAAAATCTTCCAGAAATACTAGGCTGCCAAGGGACTTGTGAACTGAGGCATTGAAGGAAATTAATATTAGTAAAGAGGTAGTAATTGATAAGTTAACTGGATTGAAGTTTGATAAATCCCCTGGACCAGATCAGCTACATCGCAGAGTGCTGAAGGAGGTGACTATAAAGATAATGGATGCATTGGTATTTATATTTCTTAATTCTATAGATTCTGGAAAGATTCCTACAAACCACAAAGTAGAAAATATAACCTCACTATTTAAGAAAGGAGGGAGACAGTTTGGCATTAATAGTAGGGAAAATGTTAGAATCTATAATACACGATGTGATAACTGGATACTTAGAAAATAATGGTAAAATTGGGCAGAGTCAACATGGATTGATGAAAGGAAAATCATGTTTGCCAATCCAAAGATGTGCGGGTTAGGTTGATTGGCCATGCTAAATTTGCCCCTTAGTGTCCTGAGATGCGTAGGTTAGAGGGATTAGTGGGTAAAATATGTAGGGATGTAAGGGTAGGGCCTGGGTGGGATTGTGGTCGGTGCAGACTCGATGGGCCGAATGGCCTCTTTCTGTACTGTAGGGTTTCTATGATTTCTATGATTCAATTAGAGTTTTTGAGGTTGTTACTTACAGCACTTGCAAGGCAGCAGGGTGACACAGTGGTTAGCACTGCTGCCTCACAGCACCAGGGACCTGGGTTCGATTCCTAGCTTGGGTCACTGTTTGTGTGGAATCCCTGTGTCTGCGTGTGTTTCCTCCGGATGCTCCTGTTCCTCCCACAGTCCAAAAGACATGCTGGTTAGGTGCATTGGCCATGCTAAATTTTGGTGTACCCGAAAAGGCGCTGGAGTGTGGCACCTCGGGGATTTTCACAGTAACTTCATTGCAGTGATAATGTAAGCCTACTTGAGACACTAATAAATAAATAAACTTTAAGGGGACCAATGGATCTAGTATATTTGGACTTTTGGATGGCTTTTGATAAGGTCCCACTGAGGAGTAAACAAAATTAAAGCACATGAGATTGGGGGAAACATACTAACATGGGTTGAGAATTTGTTAACATACCGAAGGCAAAGAGTAGGAATAAATGAATCATTCTGACTGGCTATTACTAATGACAAGGATCAGTGCTAGGGCCACAGTGTTCACAATCTATATAAATTATTTGGTTGTGGGGATAAATTTGCTGATGACAGAATTAGATTGGAATGCAAGTTGATGGAAGGCTGCAAGGAGGCTTCAAGCAGAACATGGTAGATGGAATTTAAGGTGAATAAGTGTGATGTTATCTACTTTGGCAGAAAAAAACAGTAAGACAGAATATTTCTTAAATGGTGAGAAATTGGGAATTGTTGATGTCCAAAGGGACCTGGGTGTCCTTGTTCACGCATCACTAAAATCTGGCATGTAGGTGCAGCAAGCAATTAGGAAGGCAAATCACATGTTGGCCTTCATTGCAAGAGGATTTGAGTACAAGTGTAAATATGTCTTGCTGGAATTTATGGAGCCTTGGTGACACTTCACATGGAGTATTGTGTACAGTTTTGGTCTTCTTATCTAAGGAAGTATATAATTGCCATAGAGGAAATTCAACAAAGGTTCACTAGACTAATCCCTGGAATGGTGGGATTGTTTTATGAGGAGAGACTGAGGAAACTGAACCTATATTCTCTGAAGTATAGAAGAATCAGAGGTGGTCTCATTGAAGGTTCCAAAATTCTTACAGAGTGTGACAGGGTGGATGTAGAGAGAATGTTTCCTCTGGTTGATGAATATAGAACAAGGGACATACTCTCAGGATAAAGGACAGACCATTTAAGACTGAGGTGAGGAGGAATTTCTTCATTCATAAGGTGATGAATCTTTGAAATTCTCTACCCAGTGGTCTGCAGAAGCTCAATCACTGAGTATGTTCAAGCTAGAAATTGCTAGCTTTCTGGATACTAATGACATTGAGTGATATAGAGACAGTGTGGGAAAGTGGTGTTGAGGTAGATGATCAGCCATAATCTAATTAAATGGCAGTGCAAGCTCGATGGGCTGAATGCCCTGGTCCTGTTCCTATGTTCCTACAATTCATCTGCATCCATCAAAATCTGATCCTTTAGGCATGTCCCCAGTTTCTGGGAAATAGCCACAATTCCTACATGCTCAGGCAGTCCCAGCTGCTGCTACTTTTCTGACCTCTGTGTATGCCTTTAGAGTGGGATCCTTGAGGACCTGCATTACCCATTGAAGACATCAGGCAGGATTTTCCAGCCGCATTCACCCCAAGACCAGAAAATTCTGCCTGATGTCAACAGACCACCGGCTACAATTCCCATGTTGGGCAGGACAGGAAAATTCCACCCATTATTTCTCTTGTCTCTGCAGAGTCATCACACTGCAGCAAAGGAGTGGTACAATACCTGCCATGGTTCCACCTAAGCTACCGTCAAACAGAGCACGAGGCTGCTGAAGTCGAGATTCATGTGCTTGGACTGACTGAGAGGAGCTCTTCTGCATGTCCCATCAAGGGTCTCGCATACTGGGTGCGCTGTGCTCTGTACAATCTAGTATTGCGGGGGTGGGACCTTTGCATAACGAGTACATCATTGATCACTGCCCCTCAACCAGTGAGGAACATAAGAACATAAGAAATAGGAGCAGGAGTAGGCCATCTAGTCCCTCGAGCCTGCCCCGCCATTCAACAAGATCATGGCTGATCTGAAGTGGATCAGTTCCACTTACCCGCCTGATCCCTATAACCCCTAATTCCCTTACCGATCAGGAATCCATCTATTCGTGATTTAAACCTATTCAACGAGGTAGCCTCCACGAGGAGGAATGAAGGAGACACCAGCTCCTTGTTGTTCACCTCCACTCATCAACTACATGGACCCATACCTCGAGGAAGTTTGTTGATTGGCTGCCTCAGTTAATTAGCTGTGCAAAGACTCACCCATGCCTTTTCTACCTCTGGACTCAATTATTTGGATTCTTTTATAACTGGACTCCCAATTTGCATCCTCAGTATACTTGAGCTCATTCAAAACTCTCTTGTCCATAGCTTAGTTCACAGCAAATCTTCTTCATTTATCATACCCTGTACTCATTAACCTGCCTTGACTCCTGGACTGCAATGCCTTGATTTCAAAATTCTCATCCTTGTTTTCAAATTGCTGCAGTGCCACTTTCCTCCCCATCTCTCTGTAGCCTCATTCAGTCCTAGAACCCTCTGAGATCTGCACACACCTCTTATTCTGATTCTTGCTTATCCCCTATTTTCATCACTTCACCATTTGCTACTGTGCCTTCAGTTGCCTAGGACCTATGCTCTTAAATTGCCTTCCTAACCCTCTCCACCTCTCAAACTTCCTGCTCCTTATTTATGATGCTCTTTAAAACCCATTTCTTTGATCAAGCTTTTGGTCACATCAACTGCACAACCTAAAACATGCTTTCAATTTAAATAGTCCTTGTTGGTGCTTACGATCTACATGAACATTCTATTTCAGCTAACTCTCTCTGCATATCCTTCTATACTTTTCTCCGTCCCTTCACTAATTAACTTCTTCTTAAATGCATCTGTGCCAGTTGTCTCAAATATTTCTCATGGTAGAGTGTTCCACATCCACACTATTCATTGGATGAAGACATTCTTCCTTAATTTCTCATGGGATTTATCAGTTGTTAAATTTATTACCTTTTTCTGGGCTCTCCCACAAGTAGAAATGTTTATATCTACCCTGTCACCTGCCCTACTATCTCCTTAAGTGATTTAGTATCAAAATGTGTTTGATAATGCTCTGGCAAAGTGCCTTGGGGCATTTTGGTAATTTAAAGGTACTTAAAGAAGCAAGTTTTTGTTGTCATCTTGCTGCCATTTATAGGACCCCACTGTTTGCAGATCGGCTACCATTAACAGCTCCATTACAAAAATGATTAAAGCAATCCATTATCTGTGAAGTGGTTTGGGACTTTGCTGAGAGATGTGGTAAGATACTAAATAAATGCAAATGAGAAACAAACACACATAGCAGAGGTTTAGCCAAATGTTTCACTTATGTTTATTTAGACAGATAATTCTATAAACATCTATGGAGCTAAGCCAGGCAAATTGAGTTATGATACAGACTAGACATGATCTTCTACACAGCAGAATAGACTCAACAGGCTCTCAAGTTCATATGTTCCACATTCCTATTATGGTCCCTCTCTCTTTTGAGTGCATCTACTAGGTTTTTCCTATAACATCCTGAGATGGCTACTGAGAAGTTTTCCAGAATCAACCTGCACTCTGAGATTCCCACCCTCTGAATAGGAAACCCTTCCATTTTCAAGTAACACTCTTCTCCTCTCATCCACTCAACCAATATTTAAAGTAACAAATAGGGAGTCACCAAATGGTGAGTTGTAGGCACAGATGTGTGACAGATGGTTCTGTCACGAAACCAGTCGAATAGAGTTTATACTTGAAATCATAAACTGCATGAGTGATAATAATATAAACCCTATGGGAAGGAAATTATGAGGGAATTGCTCATCCTCCACTTAATCTTAGGTGAATCAACCAATTTTGAATTTCTTGCAGTATATTAATAAAATAACATGCTGAAACTCTGTTAAATGTCATGCTGCAAAAGTAGAAAGGTTAATGCCAATTTCTGCAGGTTATAACTTCTGATTGTGACAAACTACAGATATTATCATTGCTGTTAGTTCAATCACAGAGCAAAGAACATTACATTCCTACAACAATTCAATTGCCACATTAAAATGTCACTTATTGTCTACAACATTGGCATGGTCAGAGGTTATCGCCGGAGGAATTATTACAGTAATTACATTGGTAAAATATATTAACTCCCAAGTTCTGATCTGTGTTCTGGTTGTTCAATAATTGTTGTAACATCTGGAGTACAAACTCGATAATTGTCCAAAAATGTTCAGCAACAACTTGCATTGATCACACTTCGACAGGGGAGAAATGAGTAAAAATAATTGAAACCAAGCTGAAGGAGACATTAGGAGAGGTAACTAAAACCTTAATGAAACGAGTTGGTTTTAAGGAGCACCTTAAAGGAGGAGAGAAAAGTGTTGAGGCAGATATGTCTAGAGAGGAAATTTGAGAGTTTAGGGCCTACACAGCCACACATGTACCAATGGCGGCCTTTTCTCGGCCTTTGGCTAAGATCAAGTGTAGTATGGTTGGCAGCCCATGGTCGGCCGCACTTGGTTGAGGTCATTAGGTTACACTGAAGCTTCATATGTTTCAAATGAAGCAATTTTTTAAAGCGGCATCTCGGCCTTTTGGCTCAGATGCAAATGAGCTCAAGTCTTGGAGGAGGAACCTCCCCCTTCTCCAATCAGCTTGGCTCATGTAGATCAGGCCCAGGACAGGGTGGTTTGGTCCCTCGCCCTGTCTTGTCAGCCTGGATCTGAAATGTCTCAACTTGTTGAGACTCTGAATTGGATTTGATTTGATTGAATTGGAAAAGTATTTTTTTTTAAATGGCGGCCTTTTGGCTAAGATCAAGTGTAGTATGGACAGGATGCTGCGCTTGGTTGAGGTCATTAGGTTACATTTAAGCTTCATTTGAAGCAATTTTTAAAAGCTGCATCTCAGCCTTTTGGCTAAGATGCAAATGAGATCAAGCCTTGGAGGAGGTGAATCTGCACCTACTCCAGTCAGCTTGGCTCATGTAGATCAGGCCCAAGACAGGAGTGGAGGCCCTGTCTTGTCAGCTTGGATTGGAAATGTCTCAACTTGTTGAGACTCTGAATTGGACTTGATTTGATTGAATCTGAATTTTAAAAAAATGGTGGGGTGAAAGAAATCAAGGAATGCACCAGAGACCAGAATTGAAGGATATTGAGAGAGACAGGGGCAAGGTTCATTGGCAGTATACGTGGCTCTGAGTTGCAAGTTTGTGAGTTCAATCACAATCCAATGAATTGAGTACAACATCGAGGCTGACACCCTAGTGCTATACTGAGGTGCTGCTGCACTGTCAGATGTGCAGTCTTACAAATGAGACATTAAACTAAAAACTGTCAGACCTTTAGTCTGAAAATAAAAGATTCTCTGATGCTAATTCAAATTAAGTGATGGTGAGTTGTCGTGACCAATATTTAACCCTCAATGAACATCAGTAAAATGGATTCTCAGTTATTATCACATTGTTTGTGGGACCTGGCTGTTTGCAAATTGGTTACTGTGCTTTCTGCATTACAACAGTGGCTGTACTTAAGTGACTGTAATGGGATGTGGTGACAGCATGAAAGGTGCTATTAAAATGCAAATCTCCCTTTATTTCATAATTTCTATTTCAACAGATGGATGAGCATTGTACATTTCACCTGTTGAGGGGTGGTTACTTAAATGGGACTTGTGCAATTTAGTTTTTGACCAGCAGAGTTTTAGATCAGGTAAAATTTATGGAGGGTGGAAGTTGGGATGTCAACTAGGAGAACATTTATATAATTACCTCCAGAGAGAAAAGTAATGTCTGAGGGTATGAACAGAGGCAGGTGATTTCACAGAGGTAGGGGTAAGTGGTCTTAGTGATGGAGAGGATATGGGGCAATGAGTTCAGCTCAGTGTTAGTCAGGATGCTGAGTCTGGTTCAGCCTTGAGGTAGTGGCCAGGGAGGGGGGGATGTAATCAGTGGGTAAGGAAAGTTTTATCAGGGGATGAAGACAATGGCTTTAGTCTTACCAATATTTAACTGAAGAACTTTTCTGCTCAACCAACATTGTACATTGGCCTGTCAAAAGAGAAGTAGTGTTTGAGAGGGGTGGTGTTGAGGCACAGTTGGGTGACTACAGTGTAAATGTGGAACCTGCTATGCTTTTTGAAGATGTCAGCGAGGAGCAGCATGTAGACGGGGATTAGCTGGGGATCAATGATAGATTCTTGGGGAACTCCAAAGTTAACTCTGAGAGTGTGTGAAGAGAAGCCATTACATGAGATCATCCGGCTAGGACTGGTTAGAGAAGAATGAAACCAGGCAAGGGCAGTCTCATTCAATTGGAGAGTGGCGGAGAGGCATTGGAGGAGGTTAACTTCAGCAAGAGCTGCAGACAGGTTGAGAAAGATGAAGAAAAGTGCACCATGGCCAGAATCACTTTGGATGGTAATTGTGACCTAAGTGCTGTCGTAGGTGTTTGGTGATGTTCAAGCATGAAGTTGTGGGAGAGAAGGGCGTGATTAGGGAAGTGGCAACATGTTCAAGCACTTTGCAGAGGAAAGGGAGTTTGAAGATGGGTGATGATTTGCAAAAGCAAAGAGGTCAAGGATTGATATTTTTAAGTGGGGGTGATAACAGCAGATTTCAAGAAAAGAGTGAAATACCTTTTTTTATTCATTCATGGGATGTGGGCGTCACTAGCTAGGCCAGCATTTATTGCCCATCCCGAATTGCCTTTGAGAAGGTGGTGTGATGAACTGCTTTCTTGAACCACTGCAGTTCAGACACACCGTGGTACTGTTGGGGAGGGAGTTCCAGACTTTTGCCCCAGTGACAATGAAGGAATAGTGATATATTTCCAAGTCAGGATCGTGAGTGACTTGGAAGGGAACTTTCAGGTGGTGGTGTTCCGATGTGTCTGCTGTCATTGTCCTTCGAGATTGTAGCGGTCATAGGTTTGGAAAGTGCTGTCTAAGGAGCCTTGGTGAGTTCTTGCAGTACATCATGTAGATGGTACACACTGCTGTACTATGATGGTGGTGGAGGGAGTGAATGTTTGCGGATGGGGTACTAATCAAGTGGGCTTCTTTGTCTTGGATGGTGTCAAGCTTCTTGAATGTTGTTGGAGCTGCACTCATCCGGGCAAGTGGAAAGTATTCCATCACACTCATGACTTGCGTCTTGTAGATTGTGGACAGGCTTTGGGGACAGGCACGCAGGTGGTAAAGGAGGGATATAGTATGTTGGCCTTCATAGTGAGAGGATTCGAGTAGAGGAACAGGGATGTCTTATTGAATTTTACAGGGCCTTGATGAGGCTACACCTGGGATATTGTGTGCAGTTTTTGTTTCCTTATCTGAGGAAGTATGTTCTTTCTATAGCGAGAGTGCAGAAAAGATTTAGCAGACTAATTCCTGGAATGGTGGACTGATATATGAGAGTAAGTCAGTTAGTATTATGTTCGCTGGAGTTTAGAAGAATGAGAGGGGAAACCTATAAAATTCTAACAGGACTAGACAGGGTATATACAGGAATGATGTTCTTGATAGTGGGGGTGTCTAGAACCAGGGGCCATGGTCTAAGATTACGGGGTAAACCTTGTAGGACTGAGATTAGGAGAAATTTCTTCAACCAGAAAGAGGTAAGCCTGTGGAATTCTCTACCCCAGAAAGCAATTGAAGCCGAAACATTACAAGAAGCAGTTAGATATCACTCTTGGGCAAAGGGGATCAAAGAATATGGGAGGAAGATGGGATCAGGCTATTAACTTGGATGATCAGTCATGATCATGATGAATGGTAGAGCAGGCTTGAAGGACCAAATGGCCTCCTCCTGCTCCTATTTTATATGTTTCTCCCACCTGCTCTTATTTCCACAATATTTTATGGCTAGACTAACTCAGTTTCTAGTCAATGGCAACCCCCAGACGTTGACAGTGGGGGATGTAGTGATGGTAATGCCATTGAATGTCAAAGGGCAATGGTTAGATTATCTCCTGTTGGAGATGGTCTTTGCCTGGCACTTGTGTGACACAAATGTAATTTGCCACTTGACAGCCCATGCCTGGATATTGTCCAGGTCATGCTGCATTTGGGCATGGACTGCTTCAGTGTCTGAGGAGTTGCGAATCTGCCTAAGATTATGCAATCATCAGCGAACATCCCCACTTCTGATTTTATGATGGAAGGGAGTTTATTGATGAAGTAGCTGAAGATAGTTGGGCCGAGGATACTACCCTGAGGAACATCTCCAGTGATGTCCTGCAGCTGAGATGATTGACCTCCAACAACCACAACCATCTTTTTTTTGTGCTAGTTCTGACTCCGAACGCTGGAGCATTTTCTCCCGATTCCTTTTGACTCCAGTTTTGCTAGGCTCTTTGTTGCCATACTTGGTCAAATGCAGCCTTGACTTCAAGGGCAGTCACTTTCACCACATCTTTGGAGTTCAGCTCTTTTGACCATGTTTGGACCAAGGCTGTAATGAGGTCAGGAGCCAAGTGGTCCTGGTGGAACCTAAACTGATCGTCTGTGAGCCATTTATTGCAGATTAAGTGCCACTTGATGGCATTGTTGATGACCTGATGAGACAGAGCCATTAACAATTTCAGCTAACATATGGGCCACGAATAGAGGTTGGGTAGTCTGCAGTTTAATGACCAATAGGATTGAGGGAGCAGGAAGGGGATCTCATGGATAATACTGCCAATAGTAGAAATGAGTACAATTTTGTCTTTTAAAAAGCATTTAGGTAGTTACATGCATAAAATGGGTGTGGAGGGATATGGGCCAAATGCGGACAATTGGAACTAGCTTAGTGTTTATAACTGGGCAGCATGGACAAGTTGGGCCGAAGGGCCTGTTTCCTTGCTGTAAACCTCTGGCTCTACAAGATGAGCTTTGAGAGGACATGCTGGAGAGAGACATTCAAGCTGGGAATAAGGGCAGGAGGAAGCTTTGCTTGGTGTACTTGGGGAATAAGAGTTTAGAACAGAGGCAACTGAGCGGCTACTTTCATAAGAACATAAGAAGTAGGAATAGACCCTCCAGCCTGTTCCACCGTTCAATAAGATCATGGCTGATTTGTTTGTGGACTCAGCTCCACTTACCCTCCCGCTCACCATAACCCTTAATTCCTTTATTGTTCAAAAATCTATCTATGTGCTTTAAAAACATTCAATGAGGCAGCCTCAACTGCTTCACTGGGCAGGGAATTCCACAGATTCACAACCCTTTGGGTGAAAACGTTCCTCCTCAACTCAGTCCTAAATCTGCTCCCCCTTATTTTGAGGCCATGCCCCCTAGTTCTAGTTTCACCTGCCAGTGGAAATAACCTCCCAGCTACTATTCTATCTATTCCCTTCATAATTTTATATGTTTCCATAAGATCCCCCCTCATTCTTCTGAATTCCAATGAGTATAGTCCCAGTCTTCTCAGTCTCTCCTCATAAGCCAACCCTCTCAACTCCGGAATCAACCTAGTGAATCTCCTCTGTACTTCCTCCAGTCCCAGTATATCCTTTAATGGCTTATCCTCTCAATCTATGTATGGTGGCACAGTGGTTAGCACCGCTACCTCACAGCACCAGGGACCCAGGTTCAATTCCAGCCTTGGGTGCCAAAAGAGAAAACGCTGGAAAATCTGAGCAGGTCTGGCAGCATCTGTAAAGAGAGAAAAGAGCTGACGTTTCAACTCCAGATGACCCTTTGTCAAAGCGGGGTTTGCCAGCCGTGGGTGACCGTCTGCGCAGAGTTTGTATATTCTCTTTGTGTCTGTGTGGGTTTCCTCTGAGTGCTTTGATTTCCTCCCACAGTCTAAAGATGTGCAGTTTAGATGGATTGGCCATGCTAAAAAGCCCTACAGTGTCCAAAAATGTGTAGGTTAGGTGGATCGGCCATGGTAAATGTGCAAGGTTGTGGGGATAGGTAGGGTGGGCCTGGGGGAGGATGGTGGTGGGCTTGTGTAAGATGCTCTTCGGAGAGTCAGTGCAGACTCAATGAGCCAAATGACCTCCTTCCGCAATGTGGAGATTCTGTCGTTCTAAGATGTAACATAGAAGCCCATGAACCTCTCACAATTCTTGTTTGTGTGTGAGGGTAGAGGAGAGAGGAAAGATGAGTTTAAGAAGATTGCTCCTAGTAGAGAAAAGAAGCCAGCCTGCATTCCAGGATGCTCCTGTCTTGGTTCATCATTACTCCAAGTAAGCAATTACAAGGATACAAACTGAAAATACTGTGAAAGCTCAACAGATCTGGCAGCATCTGTGGGTAGAGAAACAGAGTTAACGGGCAGGATTTTACAGCCTCACTCATCCCAAAACCGTAAAATCTCACCCGAGGTCAACAGACCTTCCCATTGTCCTCCCTCGCTCGCTCCAATTCCCGTGGCTGGTGAGTCTGTATGACTCCAAAGAAGAGTTCAGAACTGAAGAAGAATTTGGAACCGAAAAAGTTCTGAAGAAGAGTTATATTGGACTTGAAACATTAACTCTGTTTCTCTCTCTAAAAATGCTGCCAGATCTGCTGAGGCTTTCCAGTATTTTCTGTTTTTATCCCAGATTTCCAGCACCTGCAGTATTTTGCTTTTATTTTATGAAGCAATCACACCTAATGTTTTTACTGAGACTCAATATGTAATAAAATTCACAGAGAAACCTCCATAACAATCAGACAACTGGGCAAGATATACACACAACAGTTTACATACATGTACATGGCACGGTGGCACAGAGGTTAGTACTGCTGCCTCACAGCGCCAGAGACCCGGGTTCAATTCCGGCCTGTGTGGAGTTTGCACATTCTCCCCGTGTCCACGTGGATTTCCTCTGGGTGCTCCAGTTTCCTCCCACAGTCCAAAGATGTGCAGATTAGATGGATTGGCTATGCTAAATTGCCCCTTAGTGTCAAGGGGACAAGCAGAGTAAATATGTGGGGTTACAGAGATAGGGCCTGGGTGGGATTGTTGTCGGTGCAGGCTTGATGGGCTGAATGGCCTCCTTCTGCACTGTAGGGATTCTATGTACATACATGGCCATCACTCTTAATTGTGAATTCAATCTATTGTATCTTCCATTCTCACAATAATGCTGACACCAAGGATACAGTTTTACAGGCACAGGCAGCTTTCTCCTACCATACCATTCATGTGAGAGACTAAGCAGCCAGGCCATACTGCCATGGGCCATCACTCACCAGCCCATTCCTGCTCTCATCACCAGGCACAAGCACTTCTTTCATTGTCCATTCTCTGGCCCTGAGGTGAGGAACACCAAATGTTGTCCCCACCCACAGCTCTGCGTTCTTCTTACTGCTCCACGCCGGACAATGTACATTCTAACTGGAGAAGCTTATCGATTTGTTTAAAAATGGTACTTTGCACAACTTGTGTACTTTACGTGATGTAGAGCAGACAGTGTGCTACCAATAACCTGCTGAGTTACACTGTTAAAACGGTGGTCCAGCATTGGGTCTGGCACTTTACACATCCTCCTCACCATGCATATTGTAAACGTATTTTAGTCAGGTTTTGCTGGTATAAGCAATTGGAAAACAAATAATAATAATTAGACCTAATTGGTAGTTGTCATGGGGGACTTTAACTTTCCAAATATTGATTGGAACCTTTGTAGCTCAAAATAGTTCGGATGGGGCAGTTTTTGTGCAGGAGGATTTCCTGACACAATATGTGGATAGGCCGACAAGAGGTGAGGCCACATTGGATTTGGTACTGGGAAATGAACCGGGCCAAGTGTTAGATTTGGTTGTGGGAGAGCACTTTGGAGATAGTGACCACAATTCGGTGTCTTTTGTTATTGCAATGGAGAGGGATAGGGCCGTATGGCAGGGCAAGGTTTACAATTGGGGTAGAGGTAATTATGATGCGATTAGGCAAGAATTAGGGGGCATAAGTTGGGAACAGAAACTGTCAGAGAAAGGAACTAATGAAAAGTGGGACTTTTTCAAGGAACAAATACTGGGTGTCCTTGATAGGTATGTCCCTGTCAGGCAGGAAGGAAATGGCCGAGTGAGGGAACCATGGTTCACGAAAGAGGTGGAATGTCTTGTGAAAAGGAAGAGGGAAGCTTATGTAGGGATGAGGAAACAAGGTTCAGATGGCTCGATTGAGGGTTACAAGTTAACAAGGAATGAGCTGAAAAAGGGGCTTAGGAGAGCTCGGAGGGGACATAAGAAGTCCTTGGCGGGTCGGATCAAGGAAAACCCCAAGGCTTTTTACTCTTATGTGAGGAATAAAAGAATGACCAGGGTGAGGTTAGGGCCGGTCAAGGACAGTAGTGGGAACTTGTGTATGGAGTCAGTAGAGATAGGCGAGGTGATGAATGAATACTTTTCTTCAGTGTTCACCAAGGAGAGGGGCCATGTTTTTGAGGAAGAGAAGGTGATACAGGCTAATAGGCTGGAGGAAATAGATGTTCGGAGGGAGGATGTCCTGGCAGTTTTGAATAAACTGAAGATCGATAAGTCCCCTAGGCCTGCTGAAATATATCCTAGGATTCTTTGGGAGGCAAGGGATGAGATTGCAGAGCCTTTGGCTTTGATCTTTGGGTCCTCGCTGTCCACGGGGATGGTGCCAGAGGACTGGAGAATGGCGAATGTTGTTCCTCCGTTTAAGAAAGGGAATAGAAATGACCCTGGTAATTATAGACCGGTTAGTCTTACTTCGGTGGTTGGTAAATTGATGGAAAAGGTCCTTAGAGATGGGATTTACGACCATTTAGAAAGATGCGAATTAATCCGGGATAGTCAGCACGGATTCGTGAAGGGCAAGTCGTGCCTCACAAATTTGATTGAATTTTTTGAGGAGGTAACTAAGTGTGTTGATGAAGGTAGGGCAGTTGATGTCATATACATGGATTTTAATAAGGCGTTTGATAAGGTCCCCCATGGTCGGCTTATGATGAAAGTGAGCAGGTGTGGGATAGAGGGAAAGTTGGCCGATTGGATAGGTAACTGGCTGTCTGATCGAAGACAGAGGATGATGGTGGATGGAAAATTTTCGGATTGGAGGCAGGTTGCTAGCGGAGTGCCACAGGGATCAATGCTTGGTCCTCTGCTCTTTGTGATTTTTATTAATGACTTAGAGGAGGGGGCTGAAGGGTGGATCAGTAAATTTGCTGATGACACCAAGATTGGTGGAGTAGTGGATGATGTGGAGGGCTGTTGTAGGCTGCAAAGAGACATAGATAGGAGGCAAAGCTGGGCTGAAAAATGGCAAATGGAGTTTAACCCTGATAAATGTGAGGTGATTCATTTTGGTAGGACTAATTTAAATGTGGATTACAGGGTCAAAGGTAGGGTTCTGAAGACTGTGGAGGAACAGAGAGATCTTGGGGTCCATATCCACAGATCTCTAAAGGTTGCCACTCAAGTGGATAGAGCTGTGAAGAAGGCCTATAGTGTGTTAGCTTTTATTAACAGGGGGTTGGAGTTTAAGAGCCGTGGGGTTATGCTGCAACTGTACAGGACCTTGGTGAGACCACATTTGGAATATTGTGTGCAGTTCTGGTCACCTCACTATAAGAAGGATGTGGAAGCGCTGGAAAGAGTGCAGAGGAGATTTACCAGGATGCTGCCTGGTTTGGAGGGTAGGTCTTATGAGGAAAGGTTGAGGGAGCTCGGGCTGTTCTCTCTGGAGCGGAGGAGGCTGAGGGGAGACTTAATAGAGGTTTATAAAATGATGAAGGGGATAGATAGAGTGAACGTTCAAAGTCTATTTCCTCAGGTGGATGGAGCTATTACAAGGGGGCATAACTATAGGCTTCGTGGTGGGAGATATAGGAAGGATATCAGAGGTAGGTTCTTTACGCAGAGAGTGGTTGGGGTGTGGAATGGACTGCCTGCAGTGATAGTGGAGTCAGACACTTTAGGAACATTTAAGCGGTTATTGGATAGGCACATGGAGCACACCAGGATGATAGGGAGTGGGATAGCTTGATCTTGGTTTCAGATAAAGCTCGGCACAACATCGTGGGCCGAAGGGCCTGTTCTGTGCTGTACTGTTCTATGTTCTATGTTTTAATCACAATAATTATTTGATATTTAAACTCGATGGGCTGCACGGTGACAGTAGTTAGCCCTGCTGCCTCAGAGCGCCAGGGACCTGGGTTCAATTCCCAGCTTGGGTCACTGTGTGGAATCTGCACATTCTCCCTGTGTCTGCGTGTTTCCTCCCACAGTCCCAAAGATGTTAATGAAAGATAAGTGTTAATGTAAGCCTCCTTGTGACACTAATAAATAAACTTTAAACTTCTGCCACCCATTTTCCGTAATATCATCCCCGTGTTTCTCAGCATAGACTGAAGCACCTAAACCCTAAACATTGGCTGTGCCTTAAGAACTATTTATAAAGAGTCGGGTCAACGAAAAAGAACAGCAGATTTGGTTTAAATACAACGCGAACACACATTTCCCGATTAGCATCGATGGTGTAGTCGCTTCGCCGAGCAGCACATTCCAATTCCATTGCGGGCTTTTTGATGGTGATTTAACATTTCGCTGTCAGATAAAAGCGATCAGATATGAGGAATTGTAGAGGGTTTTCTGGCTGAATGACCTTGTGTGTGTGTCGCTGGTTCCTACCCGAGCTATTTAGTGTGATAATGGCGTTTGATTGCACTCTACACAAACACCATTGTCACACTCCAGAGCTACCAGCAGAATGGAAGCAGTGATTAGTCCCAGGGCACCTTTTCTATCCATCCCGGAAGCGATTCCTGATAAAAAATTAAGCAAAAGTTGTCACAGGCAAGGGTGCCAACAAAGGATATGGAGAAACCGCAATCATTAAATTGTTTCAACGTTGTTTGAAACACCTTAACAACGCACTGAGAAAAAAAATTAAATCTATGAATTTAACTGGGAGACAATTCTTGTTCGGAAAACAGAAAGAATGTATAAAATTGACAACACAATTGAGCACATGTTCGTTCAATAGCACTGATAAGAATATTTACTTGTAGATGTACTTATGGAAAATATGCTTTCTTGTCCAGGTTGTGAATGAAGTTTATTCATCAAACTTGGCGTTTGCCACGAAACATCACCGCATGGAGGCGTAAGTCACTTATTCCAAGTCCAATTCCATTTATTCCAAACTCTCTGCTCCGACCAGAAGATTCATTATTTTGCAACACAATTGATCTTTTTTTGAGATTATTTTAAGACACTCACCTGTGCAGCTGAACATTCCCCTCTTGTATTCTGTCTTCTACTGTTTAACGTGGCCCTGTGATGAGCACACAGTTATTAGGCAGTCATTTTCACTTCATGTTACAAAAGCTGTGGATTTTTTTTAACTGTGCAAACAGGACTGCGAGCTTGGTGCTAACCCTGCTTCGCCCAGTTTGCAGACTGAAACCGATTCCCTCTTTTTATGTGCTCGGCTGCTTTAAGCGGTTTATTCCCTGGCTGGTACGTCACGTTGAAATATTGATCCACTTGTCACGCTGGCATTTGAGTTACTTTTAATCAAATAGTCCTGAACTAGAGGCTACAGACTCTGTCCAGAAGTTATTTCTGTTCTTGCGAAATTGTGAAAGGTCTGAAATTTCCCCCAGACCACATTCTGACCCGTTTGTCCCGTTTTCAATGCAGACATCTCTCTGCCGTGCACGTGCTGCCCCCGCTTTAACTTTCTGCCTTTATATCACTATACTCAGAAGCTGGAGACTTTTTAAAGTTGCAGCTGTTCCTCTCATCTTCGCGTTGAGACAGGCTCCACTCTGAAGTGGCGAAGGGAAGTCACTCACCTACAACCTTTAACGAGTGTCGTGCTTTTATTCGAAGCTACCGGCATTTCACTCACACCAATATGTTTTTGTAATAATTCCCTGCCCGAAGCTTTGATGTTAGGAAGGTGCCGCTGGAATGCAAATATTGCGCCGATCGATTGTGTAAAGCTATACAATCAACGCGGCGTAAAACTTTCTCTAATCCCACCAGTTAAACTGTGCCACAAACGATTGCTTCCTGTGTCAATCAGAGCTTAAAGGCCTTGTAGTCGGCCTCCAAATTCGAAGAGTGAAGCACAAGTCGCTTATTTAGTGTTGCACCAAAATATGACCGATACAGAAAAGATCAGGACTTATTTTTGGATTACATCGCATTTTCTTATTCATTAAAGTTTGTTTATTAGTCACAAGTAAGGCTTACATTAACACTGCAATGAAGTTACTGTGAAATTCCCCTAGTCGCCACAGTCCAGCATCTGTTCGGGTCAATGCACCTAACCAGCACATCTTTTCAGGATACTTTCAATATCTGGTGGACTCCATGCTGTCAATTTCTACTGAAGGGGCCACTTTCACTGAAATGCAGCAAGACTCTGAGGAAGGGGGACCCTGTCCAATAGACCACCTCACACAAGCTTCACTTTAAAAGCTTATTTATTAATTTCAAAGGAGGCTTACATTAACACTGCAATGAAGTTACTGTGAAAATCCCCTAGTCGCCACGCTCCGGCGCCTGTTCAGGCATACTGAGGGAGAATTTAGCATGGCCAATGCACCTAATCAGCACATCTTTTGGATTGTGGGAGGAAACTGGAGCACCCGGAGGAAAACCAAGCAGACACAGGGGGAGCGTGCGGACTCTGCACAGACAGTGACCTGAGCCGGGAATCGAACCCAGGTCCCGGGTGCTGTGAGGCAGCAGTGCTAACCACTGTGCTGCCCTCCAATGCAAAGCAATGAAGCCAATGCAGTGAAAAACCAACCAAAATAAAGCTCGTGTTATGAATCTGAATGGTAACCAATGCACTTCAGCTACATGTGTTTTTGTAAGCCAATGGAGTGTATGAAGCAGAGTAAGAGGGTTAGCATTCCTTAAGACTTGCTGGTAAACTAAATGGTACAGAAAACATCATGGACATGATTCTGTGCATTATCTGTAAAACATTCCTGCTGATAATCTTCAGGGTTTCCTTTTGAACACGAGCAAGAGCAGCATCACTGTCTTGGAGCTTCTTTTATTGGAGGCTCTAGCACTTTCTGCAGGCCTCAGCATCAAGGTTCATTGCACTTGGGCCTGGAGTGCAGGTGGCTCCAGTTTTCACTAAGCCATCATGTCGAGCTGGGCTGACACTCCCAGCAGGAGAGAGTGCTGCAGCGGGAGAGAGTGCTGCAGTGCCTGAGGTGATGTCTTTCAAATGAGGCCTGAGAGGGCCACCTGTAAAAGTTCTCATGGCTCATATTTCAAAGAGTGGGAATTTCTCCCCAATATTTATCTCTCAACTAATGTTACTAAAACAGATGATTTGGCTTTTATGACACTGCTGTGGTTCCACTATTTAAGAAGGATTATTGAGATAAAACAGGGAACTAGAGACTGGTGAGTCTCATGTCAGTGGTAGGGAAACTATTGGAGAAACTTCTGAAGGAGAGCATCTATCTCCACTTGGAGAGGCAAGATTTGATCAAGGATAGTCAGTTTTGAAGTTTATTTATTAGTGTCACAAGTAGGCTTACATTAACACTGCAATGAAGTTACTGTGAAAATTCCCTAGTCGCCACACTCCGGCGCCCATTCAGGTGCACTGAGGGAGAATTTAGCAGGACCAGTACACCTAATCAGTATGTCTTTCGGACCTCAGCATGGATTTGTCAGAGGGAGGTTATGTCTAACAAACTTGATTGAATTTCTTGAGGAAGTAACCAGGTGTGTAGATGAGGATAGCACAGTTGATGTAGTTTATCTAGATTTCAACAAAACCTTTGAGAAGATATCAAATGGGACACTTATAAAGAAGACAGATGCATATGGGAAACAGGGTAATATGATAAAGTGGATTCAAAATTGGTTCAGTTGTAGGACAGTAAGAAGTCTCACAACACCAGGTTAAAGTCCAACAGGTTTATTTGGTAGCAAAAGCCACTAGCTTTCGGAGCGCTGCCTCTTCGTCAGGTGAGTTGGAGTTCTATTCACAAACAGGGCATATAAAGACACAAACTCAATTTACAGGGGCGGAGGGGGGGGTGGTGGGTGGGCGGCGAGGGGGGGGTGGCGGTGGGACAGCAGGGGGGGCAGCGGGGGTGTGGGGTGGTGGGGGGTGCGTGGGAGGGACGGGGGCGGGGTGAGGAAAAACATTTTTAACCAGGTGGTGGTGACCGTGTGGAATGCGCTGCCTGGGAGGGTGGTAGAGGTGAGTTGCCTCATGTGCTTTAAATAGTACCTGGATGAGCACTTAGCCTTGAATGTTATGACTTGCCATGGGCCAAGTGCTGGTAGATGCGATCAGGTGGGAGTTCAGCTGTTTCTCGCGTGTCGATGCAGACTCGATGGTCTGAAGGTCCTCTTCTGTACTGTATGATTCTATGATTGTTGTTCATAGAATATTGTAAATTGGTTGTGGTGTTACCTACATTGTAACTGACTTTAATTCAAGGAAGTACATAAATAGCAAGGAAATACAGAAACTAGGAGCAAGAGTAGGCCATTTGGCTCTTCATTCGGAGAGACATACATGGAAATTTAAAGCAGGAATAGGACATTCGGCCCTTCGAGCCTCCTCTGCCATTCATTATGATCAAATTCAATACCTTGATCCTGCCTTTCCCACCCCCCCCGCCCGCCCCCGCAATATCCCTTGATCCCTTTCGCCCCAAAAACTGTATTTAATTTCTTCTCAAATTACATAACATTTTGGCCTCAACTACTTTCTGTTGTAGTGAATTCCACAGTTTCACCACTCTCTGGGTGAAGAAATTCCTTACTGAAGTCCTAAAAGGTTTACCCTTATCCTCAACTTATGGCACCCCCACCATCGAGAACATTCTTTCTGAATCTATCCTGTCTCCTGTTAGAATTTTATAAGTTTCTATGAGATTCCCTCTCAACTCTTCTGAACTCCAGTGAATATAGTCACAGGTGGACAGAGTGGTGAAGAAGGCATTCAGCATGCTTGGTTTCATTGGGCAGAACATTGAATACTGGAGTTGGGACGTCTTGTTGAAGTTGTACAAGAGATTGGTAAGGCCACACTTGGAATACTGTGTTCAGTTCTGGTCACCCTATTATAGAAAGGATAATATTGAACTAGAAAGAGTGCAGAAAAGATTTATTAGGATGCTACCGGGACTTGATGGTTTGAGTTATAAGGAGAGGCTGGATAGACTGGGACGTTTTTCTCTGGAGCGTAGGAGGCTGAGGGGTGATCTTATAGAGGTCTATAAAATAATGAGGGGCTTAGATCAGCTAGATAGTCAATATCTTTTCCCAAAGGTAGGGGCGTCTAAAACTAGAGGGCACAGGTTTAAGGTGAGAGGGGAGAGATACAAAAGTGTCCAGAGGGGCAATTTTTTCACAGAGGGTGGTGAGTGTCTGGAACAAGCTGCCAGAGGTAGTAGTAGAGGCAGGTACAATTTTGTCTTTTAAAAAGCATTTAGATAGTCACATGGGTACGATGGGTATAGAGGGATATGGGCCAAATGCGGGCAATTAGGATTAGTTTATACATAGAAACATAGAAACATAGAGCAGTACAGCACAGAACAGGCCCTTCGGCCCACGATGTTGTGCCGAGCTTTATCTGAAACCAAGATCAAGCTATCCCACTCCCTATCATCCTGGTGTGCTCCATGTGCCTATCCAATAACCGCTTAAATGTTCCTAAAGTGTCTGACTCCACTATCACTGCAGGCAGTCCATTCCACACCCCAACCACTCTCTGCGTAAAGAACCTACCTCTGATATCCTTCCTGTATCTCCCACCACGAACCCTATAGTTATGCCCCCTTGTAATAGCTCCATCCACCCGAGGAAATAGTCTTTGAACGTTCACTCTATCTATCCCCTTCATCATTTTATAAACCTCTATTAAGTCTCCCCTCAGCCTCCTCCGCTCCAGAGAGAACAGCCCTAGCTCCCTCAACCTTTCCTCATAAGACCTACCCTCCAAACCAGGCAGCATCCTGGTAAATCTCCTCTGCACTCTTTCCAGCGCTTCCACATCCTTCTTATAGTGAGGTGACCAGAACTGCACACAATATTCCAAATGTAGTCTCACCAAGGTCCTGTACAGTTGCAGCATAACCCCACGGCTCTTAAATTCCAACCCCCTGTTAATAAAAGCTAACACACTATAGGCCTTCTTCACAGCTCTATCCACTTGAGTGGCAACCTTTAGAGATCTGTGGATATGAACCCCAAGATCTCTCTGTTCCTCCACAGTCAAGTTTAGTGGTTTAAAAAAAAAGGGCAGCATGGACAAGTTGGGCTGAAGGGCCTGTTTCCATGCTGTAAACTTCTATGACTCTATGACTCTAACTGACCTAGTCTCTCCTCATATGAAAGTCTTGCCATCCAGGAAATCAGCCTGGTAAACATTCACTTCAGTCCCTCTGTGGCAAGAACATCCTTCCTCAGGTAAAGACACCAAAACCACACACTATACTCCAGGTGTGACCTCACCAATATCCTATGCAATTACAGTAAAACATTCCGATTCTTATACTCAAATCCTCTCGCTATGAAGGCCAACGTACCATTTTCCTTCTTTACTGCCTGCTGTATCTGCGCGCTTACTTTCAGCGACTGATGTACAAGGACACCAAGGTCTCGCTGAGAATCCACCTCTCTCAATTTACACTCATTCAAATAATAGTCTGCCTTCTTATTTTTGCTATTAAAGTGGATAACCTCACTTTCATACACATCATACTGCATTTGCCCACTCACTCAACCTGTTCAAATCATGATGAATCATCTCTGTGTCGTCCTCACAGCTCACCCTCCCATCCAACTTTATATCGTCCGCAAATTTCGAGATAATACATTTAATTCCCTCTTTCAAATTAACATATAATGCAAACAGTTGGGGTCCTAGTAGAGATCCCTGCGGTATCCCATTTATTCACTCCGTGTCAGACAGAACAAGATCTACATATTCCAACTCTTTGCTTCCTATCTGCTAAACAGCTTTCTATCCACCTCAAGACATTACCTGCAATCCCATGCGCTTTAATGTTATAAAGTCATCTGCTATGTGAAACCTTGTCAAAAGCCTTCTGAAAGTCTAAATAAATCATATCTACCTGTTCTCCCAACTCTACTAGTTGCATCCACAAAGAATTCCAATAGATTTGTCAAACATGAGTTTCCTTTTATAAATTCATGCTGACTTTGTCTGATTATACACTGCTTTCCAAATGCCATGCTATGAAATCCTTGATAATGGAATCTAGCAACTTTGCTTCTACCGAGCCTGCTCTGTCATTTAATACCATTATGGCTGATCCTCTATCTCACTGCCATATTCCTGCTTTCTCCCTATACCCCAGTGCCATGAAAATCTAAAATAAAATCTGTAAAGGGCTCTGGGATACTTGGAGGCCATAAAAGGCACTATATAAATGCAGATTATTTCTTTACATTAAATGTTAAACTAATTATCCTGTAATTGCTCAGAATAGCCAAGCCTCCTTTGCTGAAAAGGGAACAAAAATGAATACGGGATAATCTAGTCCACTCTTCCACAATACCCAACACCTCTCCCGTCAATCATGGCACCTTCCCATGCAGTTGCAGAAGGTGTAACACCTGCCCCTTTACCTCTTCCAAACTTACCATCCAAGGTCCAAAACACTCATTCCAGGTTAAGCAGTGTTTCACTTGCATCTCTTTCAATTTGGTCTATTGCATTCACTGCTCCCAAGTGGTTTCCTCTATATCGGAGTGACCAAGCGTAGACTGGGTGATCGTTTTGCGCACAGGCCGAAGGTGCTCAGCAATCAGGACCCTGACCTTCCGGTTGCTTGCCATCTTAACACACGACCCTGCCCCTATGTCCACATGTCTGTCCTTGGCTTGCTGCAACGTTCCAGTAAAGCTCAACGCAAACTGGAGGAGCAGCATCTCATCTTCCGGCGAGGCACTTTACAGCCTTCCGGTCTCAACAACGAATTTAACAACTCCAGATGATTAGCTCTACCCTATCTTGACCCCTTGGTTTTCATTTTATTTAATTTTTTTTTACTGTTCTCTACCTTTTATTTCTTTATTGTCGGTCTTCATTTTTATTCCCCCCCATTCTTTCTCCCCTTTCCTTATCTTTTCTCCCCCTTTGCTACAATTTACCTCTCTCCCACACATTCTCCCTCCTCCCCCCCATCTCCCCACACCTTCATTTGTCACAGCTTACCCTCTTGATTTTAGCTTCTCTGCCATTTGGCCATTCACACCCTTTATTCTCTCTATGGACTGACATTAACAGCCTTATCCCCTGGTTTCTGTGGCTATGACTCATCTTTCATTCTCTCACCCTGCAGCATAAATATCTACAGTAAGAAGTTTAACAACACCAGGTTAAAGTCCAACAGGTTTATTTGGTAGCAAAAGCCACCTTGGTTTTTGCTACCAAATAAACCTGTTGGACTTTAACCTGGTGTTGTTAAACTTCTTACTGTGTTTACCCCAGTCCAACGCCGGCATCTCCACAGTATAAATATCTCCCACTTTCTATGTCTTTTAGCTTTGACAAAGGGTCATCTGGACTCGAAACGTCAGTTCTTTTCTCTCCTTACAGATGCTGCCAGACCTGCTGAGATTTTTCAGCATTTTCTCTTCTGGTTCAGAGTTTCTTAGTCTGATTAATGAAATCATCTGGTTCTGGTCCTGCCGAGTTTTGCCAGCTTTATATAGCAAAAGTTGAATAACAGCACTTGAACAAAGGGCACCTATTCACCCTGCAGACACATGGTCAAAGCAGGCTTCAGAGGTTCTGTCTAGGACCTGATATCTTTATTAGGATGAACAATTAAATTTCAGATGCGTGTTGTTTTAATTATTATGCACACCATATTTAACTATACATTATTTAAGTAGATTTTTTTTTAAATCAAGGGAATCGAAACTTCAGGCTGTTGATGATTTATTTGCATTCTATCAAATATTTACAAGGGGATAGTGTGCCCTCCACCTGCTGCACCAACACTGGAACAGTCTAAAATCCATCACATTTCTTAATCTCACACGGGCTCAAAATGTTATTTCTGTTTCATCCCTCCACAGATGCTGATTTGATTTATTATTGTCACATGTATTAACATACAGTGAAAAGTATTGTTTCTTGTGCGCTATACAGACAAAGCATACCGTTCATAGAGAAGGAAAGGAGAGAATGCAGAATGTAGTGTTACAGTCTTAGCTAGAGTGTAGAGAAAGATCAACTTGATGCAAGGCAAGTCCATTCAAAAGTCTGAGCGCAGCAGGGAAGAAGCTGTCCTTGAGTTGGTTGGTACGTGACCTCAGGCTTTTGTATCTCTTTCCCGAAGGAAGAAGGTGGAAGAGAGAATGCCTGGGGTGCGTGGAGTCCTTAATTATGCTGGCTGCTTTGCTGGGGCAGCAGGAAATGTAGACAGAGTCAATGGATGGGAGGCTGGTTTGCGTGATGGATTGGGCTACATTCACTACCTTTTGTAGTTTCTTGCGGTCTTGGGCAGAGCAGGAGCCATATCAAGCTGTGATACGACCAGAAAGAATGCTTTCTATGGTGCATCTGTAAACGTTGGTGAGGGTCGTAGTTGACATGTAAAATTTCCTGAGTCTTCTGAAAAAGTAGAGGCGTTGGTGGGCTTTCTTAACTATAGTGTGGCATGGGGGGACCAGGACAGGTTGTTGGTGGTCTGGACACCTAAAAACTTGAAGCTCTCGACCCTTTCTATATCATCCCTATTGATGTAGACAGGGGCATGTTCTCCTTTACGCTTCCTGAAGTCGATGACAATCTCCTTCGTTTTGTTGACATTGAGGGAGAGATTATTGTCGCCACACCAGTTCATCAGATTCTCTATCTCATTCCTGTACTCTGTCTCATCATTGTTTGAGATCTGACCCACTACAGTGGTGTCGTCAACAAACTTGAAAATCGAATTGGAGGGGAATTTGGCCGCACAGTCATAGGTGTATAAGGAATATCGTAGGGGCTGAGAACACAGACTTGTGGGGCACCGGTGTTGAGGATGATCGTGGAGGAGGTGTTGTTACCTATCGTTACTGATTGTAGTCTGTGAGTTAGGAAGTTCAGGATCCAGTCGCAGAGGGAGGAGCCGAGGCCCAGGCCACGGAGTTTGGAGATGAGTTTCATGGGAATAATAGCCACTGGAGCAAGCTGAGAGGGGTGTTTGAAAGCAGCAGTGCTGGTAAGAGATTAATTGGATTAATTGAATTGTTTATTTATTTAATTAGTCAGCTAGTGTGTGTATTTTTTTGGCCTTTACTTTAACAGCAGTTTTTCAAGTTTAAAGTGAAAACTAGAAGTGGGCAGCAAAGGAGTTTGGGAAGGGTTTTTTAAGCGCGTGAAGTATAAAAGGTAGGCTGCAGTATACAGCGGGCAGCGTCGGGAGCGGGCAGTGGAGTGTGTGGGAAGCAGAGTGTGAGCTATAAGACTTTGGCTCACAGGGCTTAGGCAGAAAGGGCGAGCAGGGGTGAGTTGAATTCATTTTTGCACTTTCTACCTGGTACTGGCAAGGTATCTCGAGGGGATGGGTGTGCAGGCAGTGCAATGTTCCTCTTGCACTATGTTTGAGGTGAGGGACGACGACAGTGTCCCTACTGATTACACCTGTGGGAAGTGCACCCATCTGCAGCTCCTCCAAAACCGTGTTAGGGAACTGGAGCTGGAGTTGGATGAACTTAGGATCATCAGGGACGCAGAGATGGCCATAGACACAAGCTTTAGGAATACAGTTACTCCGAGGATTGAAAACAGATGGGTGACGGTGAGAGGGGCTGGGAGGAAGCAGTCCGTGCAGGGATCCCCGGTGGTCGTTCCCCTTAGCAACAAGTATTCCGCTTTGGATACGGTTGAGGGGGATGACATACCAGTGGGGAGCCGCAGTGAGAGGATCTCCAGCACTGTGTCCGTCTCTGTGGCTCGGGAGGGAAAGGGGGAGAGCGGGAGGGCGATAGTTATTGGGGACTCGTTAGTTAGAGGGATAGATAGGAGGTTCTGTGGCAGCAAAAGAGACTCACGGATGGTATGTTGCCTACCGGATGCCAAGGTCCGTGATGTCTCAGACCGTGTTTTCCAGATTCTGAAGGGGGAGGGGAAACAGTCACAAGTCGTGGTGCACATTGGTACCAATGACATAGGTAAGAGAAGGGACGGGGATTTAAAGCAGGAATTTCTGGAGCTGGGCTGGAAGCTGAGAGCCAAGACGAAACATGTGGTCATCTCTGGTACGTTGCCGGTACCACGTGATAGCGAGTTGAGGAACAGGGAGAGAGTGCAGTTAAATATGTGGTTGCAGGGATGGTGTAGGAGGGAGGGTTTCAGATACGTGGATAATTGGAACACGTTCTGGGGAAGGTGGGACCTGTACAAACAGGACGGGGTGCACCTGAACCAGAGGGGCACCAATATCCTCGGAGGGAAATTTGTTACGGCTCTTCAGGGGGGTTTAAACTAATTTGTCAGGGGAGTGGGAAAGGGAGTTGTAGTCCAGAAGTCAGTGAGGGTGGTGAGGTATTGGGGAAGGTATCAGGGTCAAGGGTGGGTACTGGTAGACAGGAAGGTGGGTTGAAGTGTGTCTACTTCAATGCAAGGAGCATCTGGAACAAGGTAGATGAACTTGGGGCGTGGATTGGTACTTGGGACTACGATGTTGTGGCCATTACGGAGACGTGGGTAGAACAAGGACAGGAATGGTTGTTGGACGTTCCGGGGTATAGATGTTTCACTAAGTGTAGGGAAGCTGGTAAAAGAGGTGGAGGAGTGGCATTGTTAATCAAGGATAGTTTAACGGCTGCGGAAAGGCACTTCGTGGGGGATCTGCACACTGAGGTAATATGGGCTGAAGTTAGAAATAGGAAAGGAGCGGTCACGTTGCTAGGAGTTTACTATAGGCCCCCAAATAGTAATAGAGATGTGGAGGAAGAAATTGCTAAGCAGATTATGGATATGTGTGGGGGTCACAGGGTAGTTGTCATGGGGGACTTTAACTTTCCAAATATTGATTGGAACCTTTGTAGGTCAAATAGTTTGGATGGGGCAGTTTTTGTGCAGTGTGTGCGGGAGGGTTTCCTGACACAATATGTGGATGGGCCGACTAGAGGTGAGGCCACATTGGATTTGGTACTGGGAAATGAACCGGGCCAAGTGTTAGATTTGGTTGTGGGAGAGCAATTTGGAGATAGTGACCACAATTCGGTGTCTTTTGTTATTGCAATGGAGAGGGATAGGGCCGTACGGCAGGGCAAGGTTTACAATTGGGGGAGGGGTAATTATGATGCGATTAGGCAAGAATTAGGGGGCATAAGTTGGGAACAGAAACTGTCAGAGAAAGGAACTAATGAAAAGTGGAATTTTTTCAAGAAACAAATACTGGATGTCCTTGATAGGTATGTTCCTGTCAGGCAGGGAGGAAATGGCCGAGTGAGGGAACCATGGTTCACAAAAGAGGTGGAATGTCTTGTGAAAAGGAAGAGGGAAGCTTATGTAGGGATGAGGAAACAAGGTTCAGATGGCTTGATTGAGGGTTACAAGTTAGCAAGGAATGAGCTGAAAAAGGGGCTTAGGCGAGCTAGGAGGGGACATGAGAAGTCCTTGGCGGGTCGGATCAAGGAAAACCCCAAGGCTTTTTACTCTTATGTGAGGAATAAAAGAATGACCAGGGTGAGGTTAGGGCCGGTCAAGGACAGTAGTGGGAACTTGTGTATGGAGTCAGTAGAGATAGGCGAGGTGATGAATGAATACTTTTCTTCAGTGTTCACCAAGGAGAGGGGCCATGTTTTTGAGGAAGAGAAGGTGTTACAGGCTAATAGGCTGGAGGAAATAGATGTTCGGAGGGAGGATGTCTTGGCAGTTTTGAATAAACTGAAGGTCGATAAGTCCCCTGGGCCTGATGAAATGTATCCTAGGATTCTTTGGGAGGCAAGGGATGAGATTGCAGAGCCTTTGGCGTTGATCTTTGGGTCCTCGCTGTCCACGGGGATGGTGCCAGAGGACTGGAGAATGGCGAATGTTGTTCCTCTGTTTAAGAAAGGGAATAGAAATGACCCTGGTAATTATAGACCGGTTAGTCTTACTTCGGTGGTTGGTAAATTGATGGAAAGGGTCCTTAGGGATGGGATTTACGACCATTTAGAAAGATGCGGATTAATCCGAGATAGTCAGCACGGATTCGTGAAGGGCAAGTCGTGCCTCACAAATTTGATAGAATTTTTTGAGGAGGTAACTAAGTGTGTTGATGAAGGTAGGGCAGTTGATGTCATATACATGGATTTTAGTAAGGCGTTTGATAAGGTCCCCCATGGTCGGCTTATGATGAAAGTGAGGAGGTGTGGGATAGAGGGAAAGTTGGCCGATTGGATAGGTAACTGGCTGTCTGACCGAAGACAGAGGGTGGTGGTCGATGGAAAATTTTCGGATTGGAGGCAGGTTGCTAGCGGTGTGCCGCAGGGATCGGTGCTTGGTCCTCTGCTCTTTGTGATTTTTATTAATGACTTAGAGGAGGGGGCTGAAGGGTGGATCAGTAAATTTGCTGATGACACCAAGATTGGTGGAGTAGTGGATGAGGTGGAGGGCTGTTGTAGGCTGCAAAGAGACATAGATAGGATGCAAAGCTGGGCTGAAAAATGGCAAATGGAGTTTAACCCTGATAAATGTGAGGTGATTCATTTTGGTAGGACAAATTTAAATGTGGATTACAGGGTCAAAGATAGGGTTCTGAAGACTGTGGAGGAACAGAGAGATCTTGGGGTCCATATCCACAGATCTCTAAAGGTTGCCAGTCAAGTGGATAGAGCTGTGAAGAAGGCCTATAGTGTGTTAGCTTTTATTAACAGGGGGTTGGAGTTTAAGAGCCGTGGGGTTATGCTGCAACTGTACAGGACCTTGGTGAGACCACATTTGGAATATTGTGTGCAGTTCTGGTCACCTCACTATAGGAAGGATGTGGAAGCGCTGGAAGGAGTGCAGAGGAGATTTACCAGGATGCTGCCTGGTTTGGAGGGTAGGTCATATGAGGAAAGTTTGAGGGAGCTAGGGCTGTTCTCTCTGGAGCGGAGGAGGCTGAGGGGAGACTTAATAGAGGTGTATAACATGATGAAGGGGATAGATAGAGTGAACGTTCAAAGACTATTTCCTCGGGTGGATGGAGCTATTACAAGGGGGCATAACTATAGGGTTCGTGGTGGGAGATACAGGACGGATATCAGAGGTAGGTTCTTTACGCAGAGAGTGGTTGGGGTGTGGAATGGACTGCCTGCAGTGATAGTGGAGTCAGACACTTTAGAAACATTTAAGCAGTTATTGGATAGGCACATGGAGCACACCAGGATGATAGGGAGTGGGATAGCTTGATCTTGGTTTCAGATAAAGCTCGGCACAACATCGTGGGCCGAAGGGCCTGTTCTGTGCTGTACTGTTCTATGTTCTATGTTCTATGTTAATAGCGTTGAAGGCTGAGCTGTAGTCAATAAAATGAGTCTGACATAGATGCTGCCAGGCACGTTGAGTTTTTCCAGCATTTCCTGTCATTATTTCATATTTTCAGCAACCAGAGTATTTTGCTTTTACAAACGTGGAGGGATGGTTCTGTTAATTAATTATCATAGAGGGACGACCTAAATTCAGCTAACCAGAATGTCGAAGCAGTTTTGGAGTTTTGAGATGAGAAACAATAAAGGCATAAAAGTCATTTGTGGGAGCGGTGTACAGATCCCTTCATTGTAACCACATGGTAGGGCAGAGTATAACGGAGGAACTTGTCAGAAAGGTCCAGCGATAATCATGGGGGATTTTAATCTGCACACAGACTGAAAAAATCAATGGGCAAAGACAGCATAGATGAGCTCATAGATTGTTTTCAGGATAGTTTCTTGAAACAACATGTTCTGGAGTCAACCAGTGAGCAGGCTATAGATATTGTACTGTGCAATTAGATTGGATTAATTGATAACCTCTTATTGAATACACCCCTGGGTAGCAGCAATCAAAATATGATTGAACTTTACATTCAGTTTGAGGGAGAGAATAGTGGGACCAAGGCTGATATTTCGAAGTTAAATAAGGACAATTATGAGGGCATGAAAGCAGGGCTAGCTAAAGTGAACTGGTAAATGAGGTTAAGGGATAGGTCTGTAGAGATGCAGTGGCAGACATTTAAGGGGATATTTCAGATTACTCAGAATACATTCCAACGAGAAATAAAATTTCCAAGGGGAGAACCATATGTGGTTAACCAAAAAAGTTAAAAATAGTATTAAATTTAAAGAAAAGCCATATAATTACGAAAGATAACGAGGGAAAAGATAGAGAATGAGAGAAAGTTGGCAAGAAATATAATGATGGATAGTAAGAGTTTCTATAGATATTTTTGGGTCGAGTTAAGAAACAACAAGAGGCATAAAACATTGGAGGGGGTGGTATACAGAACACCAAACTGTAGTGGTAATGTTGGGAAAAGCATTAGACAGGAAATCAGAGATAAACATATGCTAAACATATGTGATTATGGATGACTTTAAGCTGCATATAGATTGTGAAAGTCAAATTAGTCACAGTACAATAAGAGGAGGAATTTCTGGAGTGCATACAGGATAGTTTTCTGGAGCAAAACATAGAGGAACCAGCAAGGGAGCAGCCATCTTGGACTGGGTGTTGTGCAATAAGAAAAGATTAGTTGGCAATCTAGTTGTGAGAGAACCCTTGTGGGGGGGGGGGGGGGGGGGGGAGTGACCATAATATGGTATAATTCTTTGCAAAGGTGGATAATGATGTAGTTGATTCTGAGGCCAGGGGCCTGAATCTCAATACAGGTAATTATGATGGTATGAGGCATGAATTGGTCATGATGGACTGAGAAACATTACTGAAAGGAAAGACAGTGGATAGGCAATGGCAGGCATGTAAAGGATGAATAGCTGAACTCCAGAAGTTGTTTATTCCTGTTTCGTGCAAGAGTGGTAAAGGAGTTGTGGCCAAACCATGGCTTACAAGGGAAATTAGAGATAGTATCAGAATCAAGGAAGAAACATTTTTCCTCGAGAGGATTGGCTTATGAGGGGAGATTGAGTAGACTGGGGCTATACTCATGGAATTCAGAAGAAAGAGGAGAAATCTTATAGAAGCATATAGGTTATGAAGGGAATAGATAAGATAAAAGCAGGGAGGTTGTTTCCACTGGCAGGTGAAACTGAACTAGGGGGCATGGCCTCAAAATAAGGGGGAGCAGATTTACCCAAGGGTTGTGAATCAGTGAAATTCCCTGTCCAGTGAAGCAGTTGAGGCTACCTCATTGAGTGCTATTAAGGCAGGGATAGATAAATTTTTGAACAGTAAAGGAATTAAGGGCTATGGTGAGCGGGCGGGTAAGTAGAGCTGAGCCCATGAAAAGATCAGCCATGATCTTATTGAATGGTGTAGGGGCCAGATGGCCTACTCCTGCTCCTAGTTCTTATGTTCTTAAATTGGCAAAAAAAAGCAACGGGTCTGAGGATTGGGAGCAGTTTAAAATTCAGCAAAGGAGGACCAAGGGATTGATTAAGAAGGGAAAAATAGAAAACGAAAGTAAGCTAGCGGGGAACATAAAAACTGACTAATAGTTTCTATAGATTTGTAAAGAGAAAAAGATTGACAAAATGAATGTAGGCCCCTTATAGTCAGAAACAGGAGAATTCATAACAGGGAATAAAGAAATGGCTGAGGAATTAAATTTGTACTTTGCTTCAAGGAATACATGAATAATGTACCAGAAGTGCTGAGAGAAATATGTTTTACTGAGGATCTGATGGAAATCAGCATTAGTAGAGAAATGTTTTTGGGGAAATTGGTGGGATTGAAGGTGGATAAATCTCCAGGTCTAACAATCTTCATCCCAGAATGCTTAAGGAAGTGGCCCTGGAAATAGTAGATCCATTGGCGGTTATTTTCCAAAATTCTTTGGACTCGGAATATGTCCTACAGATTGGAGGGCAGCTAATGTAAGCTCACTATTCAAAAAAGGAGGTAGAGAGAAAACAGAGAACGACAGACCAGTGAGCCTAACGTCGGTACTGGGGAAGTTGCTAGAGTCTGTAATCAAGGACTTCATAACTCAGCATTTGGAAGGCAGTGGTATAATCAGACAAAGTCAGCATGGATTTACAAAAGGGAAATCATGCTTGATGAATCTATTGGAATTTTTTGAGGATGTAGCTCGTAGAGTTGACCGAGGAGAATCAGTGGATGTGGTTTATTGAGACTTTCAGAAGGCTTTTGACAAGGGTTCACAGAACAGATTACGATGTAAAGTTAAAGCACATGGGATTGCAGGTAATGCCCTGAGATGGATAGAAAGCTGGTTAGCAGATAGGAAGCAAAGAGTTGGCATACCTGACAGTAAATATCCCAGACTCATCTCTGTGCATTATAGCCAGGGTGAACCAGTGGTCAACACAGTGAAAGATTATGGCAGTGGGTAGACTGCATCTCAGTTGGACTGCCTTGTCCTCTGATTGGCAGTCAGTGACTAGTGAGATTCTGCAGGGATCTGTGCTAGGACCCCAACTGTTCACATAATATATTAATGATTTAGAAGAGGGAACTGAATATAATATTTCCAAATTTGCAGATGATACAATGTTGGGTGGGAGGGTAGCTGTGAGGAGGATGCAGAGATGCTTCCGCATTGTTTGGACAGGCTGAGTTTGTGGGCATGTGCATGGCAGATGCAGCATAATGTAGATAAATGTGAGGTTATCCATTTTGGTAGCAATAATAGGAAGACAGATTATTACTCGAATGGGTGTAAATTGAGAGAGGTGGATACTCAACCAGACCTTGGAGTCCTCGTGCATCAGTCATTGAAAGTAAGCATGCAGATAGAGCTGGCTGTAAAGAAGACAAATGGTATGTTTGCCTTCATAGTGAGAGGATTAATTATAGGAATAGGGATTCTTTGCTGCAATTGTACAGGGTGTTGGCCACACCTGGAGTATTGTGTGCAGTTTTGGTGTCCTTATCTGAGGAAGGATATCATTGCTATAGTGGAAGTACAATGAAGGTTTACCAGGCTGATTCCTGGGATGGCAGGTCTGTCATATGAGGAGTGACCAAGTCGATTCGGATTATATTCACTGGAGTTTAGAAGAGTGAGAGGGGATCTCATAGAAACTTATAAAATTCTAACAGGGTTAGACAGGGTAGATTCAAAAAGAATGTTCCCAATGGTGGGGGAGTCCGGAACTAGGGGTCATAGTCTGAGGATAGTTTTAGAACTGTGGTGATGAGAAATTTCTTCACCCAGAGAATCGGGAATGTGTGGAATTCACTACCACAGAATGTAGTTGAGGCCAAAAGGTAATCTGATTTCAAGAAGAAATTAGATATAGTTCTTGGGGCTATAAGGGTGAAGGGATTTGGAAGGAAAGCGGGGGGGCGGGGGAATCAGGATATTGAATTCGATGATCAGCCATGATCAAAATGAACGGTGGAGCAGGCTCGAAGGTCCGTATTGCCTACTCCTGCTTCTAGTTTCTATGTTTCTATATTTCTATAACTCACCAAGGCTTCTTTGACAGCATATTCCAAACCCATGATCTCTACCACCTAGAAAGACAAGGACAGCAAACGCATAGAAACACTAACAACTGCAAGCTCCCCTCCAAGCCACATACCATCTTAACTTTTTTTAATTTAGTGACACAAGTAGGCTTATATTAACACTGCAAGGACGTTACTATGAAAATCCCCTAGTCGCCACACTCCAACACCTGTTCGGTTACACTAAGGAGTATTTTTTTGTAGCATAGTCAATGCACCTAACCAGCACATCTTTTGGACTATGGGAGGAAACCAAAACATCTGGATGAAACCCACACAGACACGGGGAGAATGTGCATACTCCACACAGACAGTGACCCAAGCCAGGAATCGAACCCGGTCCCTGGCGCTATGAGGCACTAGTGTTAACCATTATACCAACCTTGGAACTAGATCATCGTTCCTTCACTGTTGCTGGGTCAAAATCTTGGAACATTCCCTCCCCCGCCAATAGCACAGTGGTTGTACCTACACTGCAGGGACTGAAGTGGTTATGAAGCAGGCTCACCAGACTTGTGGCAATGTGATTAACTCTTAACTGTCCTCTGAAATGGCTGAGCAAGCTAATCAGTTAAATTAAATCAATCCAGAAAAATTCAATAAGAATAAAACTGGATGGATAATCTGGCATCGACCTCAGAACCAAAAAAAGAGAAAAGCACACCCTGCCCGTCAATCCTGCAAAGTCCTCCTTCCTAGTCTCAGGACTTGCCAAAATTGGGAGAGCTGTCCCACAGATTAGTCAAGCAATAGTCTGACATAGTCATACTCACTGAATCATACCTGACAGTAAATATCCCAGACTCATCCATCACCATATCTAGGCATGTCCCGTCACACCAACAGGAGAGAACCACCAGAAGTGGTAGCATGGAAGGATACAGTCTGAAGGGAATGACCATTTGCAAGTAGCACTGAGGGTAGCAAGGTCACAGGACTTTCTTTGGATTAGGGTCTTCATTGTCCATCACTTAAGAGTGCCTGAGTAGCACTACAGTGACTGAACAAGCCAAGTCCTGAAGGATCACTGTCTCGGGTCACTGTCTGTGTGGAGTTTGCACATTCTCCTCGTGTCTGCGTGGGTTTCCTCCGGGTGCTCCGGTTTCCTCCCACAGTCCAAAGATGTGCGGGTTAGGTTGATTGGCCAGGTTTAAAATTGCCCCTTAGAGTCCTGGGATTCGTAGGTTAGAGGGATTAGCGGGTAAATATGTGGGGGTAGGGCCTGGGTGGGATTGTGGTCGGTGCAGACTCGATGGGCCGAATGGCCTCCTTCTGCACTGTAGGGTTTCTATGATTCTATGATTCTATGACACATCTGCCATCAGGGCCTGCAGCAACTGGTGAGAAAACCAATTGGGAAAAACATTGACTTCATCCTCAACAATCTACCTGTTGTGGATGCATCGGTCCTTGGCAGTATTGATAGGAGACAAAGTCCACTTCATAAGAACATAAGAACATAAGAAATAGGAGCAGGAGTAGGCCACCTGGCCCTTCGAGCCTGCCCCGCCATTCAACAAGATCATTGCTGATCTGAAGCGAATCAGTTCCACTTACCCGCCTGCTCCCCATATCCCCTAATTCCCTTATCGATCAGAAAACTATCTACCCGTGATTTAAACATATTCAACGAGGAAGCCTCCACCACTTCAATGGGCAGAGAATTCCAGAGATTCACTACCCTCTGAGAGAAGAAGTTCCCCCTCAACTCTGTTCTGAACCGGCACCCCCTTATTTTGAGGCTGTGCCCTCTAGTTCTGGTTTCCCTTCTAAGTGGAAAGAATCTCTCCACCTCTACCCTATCCAGCCCCTTCGTTATCTTATATGTCTCTATAAGATCACCCCGCATCCTTCTAAACTCCAACGAGTACAGACCCAATCTGTTTAATCTCTCCTCATAAGCTACACCCCTCATCTCCGGTATCAACCTGGTGAACCTTCTCTGCACTCCCTCCAAGGCCAATATATCCTTTCGCAAATAAGGGGACCAAAACTGCACACAGTACTCCAGTTGCGGCCTCACCGGTGCCTTGTACAGTTGCAGCAAGACCTCCCTGCTTTTATATTCTATCCCCCTCGCGATAAAGGCCAACATTCCATTCGTCTTCTTGATCACCTGCTGCACCTGCAGACTGAGTTTTTGCGATTCGTGCACAAGGACCCCCAGGTCCCTCTGCACAGTCGCACGATGTAATTTTTCTCCATTTAAATAATATTCCAATTTACTATTATTTCTTCCAAAGTGGATAACCTCACATTTGCCAACGTTATATTCCATCTGCCAGATCCTCGCCCACTCGCTCAGCCTATCCAAATCTCTCTGCAGACTTTCCGCGTCCTCCACGCAATTCGCTTTCCCACTCACCTTCGTGTCATCAGCAAACTTGAATACCCTAGATTCAGTCCCCTCCTCCAGATCATCTATGTAAATGGTAAACAATTGAGGCCCCAGCACCGATCCCTGCGGCACGCCACTGGTCACCAAATGCCAACCAGAAAAGCACCCATTTATCCCAACTCTCTGCTTCCTGTTAGATAGCCAATCCCCAATCCACGCCAACACCTTACCCCTAACTCCGTGTACCCCAATCTTCTGCAGCAACCTTTTGTGAGGCACCTTATCGAACGCCTTCTGGAAATCTAAAAACACCACATCCACCGGTTCCCCTCTGTCAACCGCACTAGTGACATCTTCATAAAAGTCCAGTAGATTCGTCAAACACGACTTTCCCTTCATGAATCCATGCTGCGTCTGCTTGATCGAACCATTCTTATTCAGGTGCTCTGTTATTTCCTCTTTAATAATGGACTCTAGCATCTTCCCAACTACGGACGTTAAGCTAACCGGCCTGTAGTTACCCGCCTTTTGTCTACTTCCTTTTTTAAACAGCGGCGTAACAGTAGCTGTTTTCCAGTCAGCCGGCACTACCCCAGAGTCCAGTGAATTTTGATAAATTACTACTAACGCATCTGCTATTACCTCAGCCATTTCTTTCAGTACCCTGGGATGCATTCCATCCGGGCCCGGGGACTTGTCTACCTTCAGTCCTATTAGTCTACCAAGCACCACCTCCTTAGTAACAGTAATTGTATTAAGGACCTCCCCTCCCACCAACTCTCGATCTCTAATATTCGGCAAACTATTTGTGTCTTCCACTTCATGATGATATCTTCCATCACGCTAAATGCAATAGATTCAGAAAAGATCTAACAGCTCAAAACTGGATATCCATGTGGTGCTGTGGGCCACACAGAATTACCACGAAGCTAAGGGATTGAACCGGGTTCAATGAGAATTCGAGGAGACAATACCAGGAACAGCAGGCACACCTGAAAATTAGGCATCAATCTGGTAAAGCTAAATATGGGACGAGATGCATGGAAACAGTATCTATAGGCAGAGCTAAGCAATAGTACAACCAACAGGTCAGAACAAAATTTTGCGGTCTTCCCACAGCCAGTCATTTTTGGTGGGGCACATTTAAACTGGCTGAAGGAGGAGGCATGACAAGCATCCACAATGATGGCAGAACCTAGCACGTTAGTGCAAAAGACAAGGCTCAAGCACTTGCAACCATCTTCAGCCAGAAGTGGATGATCCATCTCAGTCTCCTCCCAAGGTCCCCAATATCACAGATGCTTGTCTTCAGTCAATTCAATTCGTTCCGCGTGATACTAAGAAATAGCTGAAAGCACTGAATAGATCTGGGCCCTGACAACATTCCAGCAATAGTACTCAAGACTTGTTCTCCAGAACTAATCACACCAATAGCTAAGCTGTTCCAGTCGAGCTACAACAGCCATGTCTATGAAACAACAAATTCAATCTGGCCAGTTACAGCCTCATCAGTCTACTCTCGGTCATCAGTGAAGTAATGAGAGGTGTTGTCAACAGTGCTATCATGTGTGAATGAAAGAGGTGATAGGTTATTTGGGATAGGTGGGATGTAGATTTGAGATTACTATCAGATCAGCCATGGTCTTATTAAATGGCAGAGCAGACGCAAAGGGCTGAATGGCCTACTTCTGCTCCTTGTTTGTATGTTTATTTACACTATTACATTGATGCTCAGTTTGGGCTCCAACAGCTTCAGGCCTCATGCCTTTGCCCAAAAATTGTCAAAAAAGCTAAACACCAGAGCTGCAGTGAGAATGATTGTCCCTGACATCAAGGCAGCATTTGATTGTGTATGGCAAGAAGGAAACTTAACAAAATTGAAGTTAATGGGAATCACGGGGAATGGTCACAAAAAAACATGGTTGCGGTTATTAGAGACCATCATCTCAGCCCAGGAGATCGCAGCAGGAGTTCCTCAGTGTAGTATCCTAGGCCCTATCGTCTTCAATGATCTTCCCTCCATTTAAAGGTCAGAAGCGGAAAAATGTTCATTGATGATTACACAGTATCCAATTCACAACTTTATCATGTAGAGAAGCACTCTGTGCCCAAATACAGTGAAAATTGGACAACATTCAGGCTTGGACAGTAGCAAGGAACATACAAACCACATAAGTGCCAGTAATGACCATTTTTCCTTGACATTCAACAGCATTGCCATTGCTGATTGCCCAGCATCAATAGACTGGGGGTTACCATTTACAGAAACAGAATTGGATCAGCTATATAAATACTGTGGCTTTAACAGCAGGTCAGGGACTGGGAATTCTGTGAAGAGTAATTCACCTCCTGACTTGCCAAAATCTATCCACCAACTACAAGTTACAAGTCAGGGTGTGATGGAATACTCTCCATTTGCCTGGAAGAATGTAGCTCCAACAACATTCAAGAAGCTCCAGAACTAAGCAGTCCACTTAATTGGTATCCTGTCCAGTACTTTAAACATTCTCTCCCTCCACACTGGTAGCAATGTTGTACATGCAAGAAGCACTGCAAAAACCCTTCAAGGCTCCTTTGATAGCACCACCCAAATTCATGACCTCCACCACCTAGAATGGGCAAAGTACCAATTCCGTGAGAGCACCACCACCTGCAAATTCCTCTCCAAGTCACGCATCGTCCTGACTTGGAATTATATCGCTGTTCCTTCACTGCTGCTGGGTCAAATCCTCCACCTAACAATGCTGTGGGTGTGCCAACACCACATGGACTGTGGCAGTTCACCATATCCTTCGCAAGGACAATTAGAGAGAGAAATAAACGCTGGTTATGCCTGCAGTGTTCACACCCCATGAAAAAAAAAGTCAAACACACCTTGCAACAAGTGCATAGGATAACAATCAGAAATAGGAATCCTGGCTAATTATCCCCTTCCTAGTCAAGGGCACTGATAACAAAAGTGTAGCCCCAGCTGAGATCATTCAGCAGTGCCTTTCACTACTAAGCCATCAGGGGAGTTAGAAAAGGTTCCATTTTGCCACAAAGCAAAGGATTGTCTTTTTGTAAAAAAAACATTGTTTATGTTTTAAAACATTTTATTTCACAGCTAACCGTGGCTTTGGCTGCATGGTGCTGAGAGATGCAAGAGGGTGCTTTGTAAAATAAGAATTCACCTCTCAACCCCGTCTCGCTCAACTTTCCAATTTCGCAACACTTTCAAAGGCTGCTGATTCTCTATTTGCACAATAATGAAGCAAGTTCTCTGCATCGCTTCTAATCCGCCATTTCAATTGCTCATCAAGGTCATATTAGACTAGCTAACAAGAAAGCTAACCATGAGGTCACAGACTCCATCGTAGGACAAATGCCGTGCCACTTATCTCCCAGAACAAACTATTTAAACAGATGCGTCCACTTCCAGATAAAAGATAGAACATGCTTTGGCATGCACGAAGTTTATCATTGCCAAAAAGGACATAGTGTATTAAACTGATAACTTACCATATTGCCCCAATCCATTTAACTGGATCCAGCTAGAGTATCACAAGTGAAAAGCAACAAGTGTCCCAAAAATCTCCATGTCATGAGGAACATATTTTTGCATTTTAACGGCTTCTTCAATGAGCAGTTACATAAAGAATGGGCCAACGTGATACGGATAATCACAAGACTGTTGTCCTGGTAACCTAAGAAATATTGATAAAGTAATAGACCAATGGCAGGTCAGTAATCTCTTTGTATGCTGTGCAAGTTGCAAAGATGATCAATCTATTACCGGTATCCTCAGAATGCCTACAAACCTTTGCCTTGGTGTCACAACATTTCAAAATACAATGAAGGGTCGCAAAGAAAGTTATCTGAGAGAGTAAATATGAACCCCAAACCTGCCTCTGTTGCTTGTTTGCTCATTCTAAGTGCTGATAACTATCATGCTTGTTATCTGAATGTACTAAGTTTCTTTCACCAGGAACCAGAGTCTATTTTTTGTTCACGAACCTTCCCTTCCTCATTATTCTTTTTAAATCACATCTGAAAGACCATGTAATTCTATTTCCAATTTGCAGCTTAGATTGACTTATACTTTGTTGCCTATGATCAAAATATACATGCAAATGAAATTCAAGAATTTAAAAATCTATAGATTTTCTCATCTGGTTTTGATTTTATTTAATTTGGCTCTGAGGTTGCTGATTTCAAACAAAACGTGTTTCGTACTTGCTTTCCTACCAGTAAATGTGGCTGAAGGTTTGGACTGGCTGGTCGATCTGTTATTTTTCAACTCGAAGCTAAAGTTCAAAGTCCCTTTTTTATTTGATGAATGTCCTTGTCCTAATCAGCATCACACACAGGAGCCGACAGAAGCAAGTTTTTAGCAATTCAGTCAGGTCCCAGGCTCAGTATGTAGTTTGCCTAAATGCTTAAACCTTTCCATTTCCCTCTTGCTTTCTTTTCTTTAATTCACCCATTAATTGGCCTGAGGTGTGGCTGATTGAATATAATTTCTGTGCCAGAAATGTCAGTCACGTTCTCACCTGTGGTTCTGATATTTGCTGGTTCCAAGACCTGGGTTTGATTCCTGGCTTAGGTCATTGTCTGTGTGGAGCTTGCACATTCTCCCCGTGTCCGCTTGGGTTTTCTTCAGATGCTCCGGTTTCCTCCCACAGTCCAAAGATGTGTGGGTTAGGTGCATTGGACATGCTAAATTGCCCCTTAGTGTCCTGGGATGTATTGGTTAGAGGGATTAGCGGGTTGAATGTGTGGGGTTGCGGGGATAGGGCTGGGTTGAGTTGTGGTCGGTGCAGACTTGATGGGCCAAATGGCCTCCTTCTCCACTGTAGGATTTCTATGGATTTGTATGGACTGACCTCATGTGACAATCTTCAGCTGCACTTTCCTTCTTTATTCCCCCAGAACCCTTGATTCCCTTGCTGATTAAAACTCTGTCCATCTCAGCCTTGAACATACTTAATGACCCAGCTCATTGTGGTAAAGAATTCCACAGATTCACTACCCTGTGAGAGAAGAAATTCCTCTTCATCCCTGTCGCAAATGGGCAACCCCTTACTCAGATTATGTCATCTGGTACTAGACTCTCACACAAGGGGAAACAACCTCTCAGCTGTCTATCGCCTGGGAATCATAAATACTTCAATTTCGTCACCTCTAAACTCCAATGAGCACATATCCAAACTATTCACCCTCTCCTCATAAGAAAATCCCTCCACACCCCCGATCAACCTAGAAAACCATCTCTGGATTGCCTCCAATACAGTAAGAAGTCTCACAACACCAGGTTAAAGTCCAACAGGTTTATTTGGTAGCACAAATCACTAGCTTTCGGAGCGCTGCCCCTTCATCAGGTGAGTGGGAGTTCTGTTCACAAACAGGGCATATAAAGACAATCTCAATTTACAAAACAATGGTTAGAATGCGAGTCTTTACAGGTAATCAAGTCTTAAAAGGTACAATGTGAGTGGAGCGAGGGTTAAGGACAGGTTAAAGAGATGCGTATTGTCTCCAGCCGGGACAGTTAGTGAGATTTTGCCAGCCCAGGCAAATCGTGGGGGTTACAGATAGTGTGACATGAACCCAAGATCCCGGTTGTGGTCGTCCTCATGTGTGTGGAACTTGGCTATCAGTCTCTGCTCAGCGATTCTGTGTTGTCGTGAAAGCCGCCTTGGATATTGTTATTGATCTTCGCTTACCCGAAGATCAGAGGCCGAGTGCTCGTGACTGCTGAAGTGTTCCCCAACAGCAAGAGAACACTCTTCATAGAATCATAGAAACCCGACAGTGCAGAAGGAGGCCATTCGGCCCATCGAGTCTGCACCAACCACAATCCCACCCAGGCCCTACCCCCACACATTTACCCGCTAATCCCTCTAACCTACGCATCCCAGGACTCTAAGGGGCAATTTTTAACCTGGCCAATCAACCTAACCCGCACATCTTTGGACTGTGGGAGGAAACCGGAGCACCCGGAGGAAACCCACGCAGACACGAGGAGAATGTGCAAACTCCACACAGACAGTGACCCGAGCCGGGAATCGAACCCGGGACCCTGGAGCTGTGAAGCAGCAGTGCTAACCACTGTGCTACCGTGCCGCCCCTTATTTTATCTACTCTCAACAGTCGCTGAGCAGAGACTGATAGCCAAGTTCCGCACACGTGAGGACGGCCTCAACTGGGATCTTGGGTTCATGTCACACTATCTGTAGCCCCCACGATTTGCCTGGGCTTGCAAAATCTCACTAACTGTCCTGGCTGGAGACAATACACATCTCTTTAACCTGTGCTTAACCCTCGCTCCACTCACATTGTCTGTACCTTTAAGACTTGATTACCTGTAAAATCTCATATCCCAACCATTATTTTGTAAATTGAGTTTGTGTCTTTATATGCCCTGTTTGTGAACAGAACTCCCACTCACCTGATGAAGGGGCAACGCTCCAAAAGCTAGTGGCTTGTGCTACCAAATAAACCTGTTGGACTTTAACCTGGTGTTGTGAGACTTCTGTGTTTACCCAGTCCAACGACGGCATCTCCACATCATTGCCTCCAATGCCAGGACTCTTCATAGTATTCCAGGAATGGTCTAACTAGAGCCTTGTATAGTTTTAGCAAGATTTCCCTACTTTTATACTCCATTCCTTTAGAAATAAAGGCCAACATTCCATTTGCCTTCTCTATTACCTGCAAAGTAACTGAACTTACATGCTAGCTTTTTGTGAGTTAGACTTACATTGTAGTTTTCTACAACAGGGGGGAATGTTTGGGAAGGTTGGAAATTAGCATCATAGATGCCTTCCTTTCTGTCCCAAAACAGTGAAAATTATATATGCAATGGTTATTGAAAGCTCTCCATTAGCAGCTTAATAGTTAAGCTGCCTTAGTAGGGTGGCACAGTGGTTAGCACTTCTGCCAGGGACCCAGGTTCAATTCCCAGCTTGAGTCAGTGTCTGCACGGAGTCTGCACGTTCACCCTGTGTCTGCGTGGATTTCCTCTGGGTGCTCCGGTTTCCTCCCACAGTCCAGAAGACATGCTGGTTAGGTGCACTGGCCATGCTAAATTCTCCCTCAGTGTACCCGAACAGGCGCCGGAGTGTGGCGACTAGGGAATTTTCACAGTGCCTTCATCGTAGTATTAATGCAAGCCTACTTGTGACGCTAATAAATAAACTTTAAATAAAATAGTTATATGTAAGCAAGTGAACTTACATAATGCAAAAGAGATCAACAGGAAATGATTGGCATACATGCAAATTTCTTTATTTTTCAATATATCAAAATGTGCATAATTGCAGCTATTGTTATTTATTATTTAAAAAGAATGAAGGACAGAGCACAACAAAGAGAATCTTCATTTAGCGCCACTGACTTATTATGAAAATTGTTTGTGAAAAGTGGAAATATTCCAAATATTCCAACAATGGAATTATTCACAATTAATAAAATCAATAAATTAACATTTATTTTCATCAAGGTTTATGGTGGAAATGAAACCTTTTTCACTGCCAAAGCTAGGTATTTATTTTCAAGCTAAATGCAATTAACTATAGTTAGGAATCAACATTCGAAAAACAAAGCAAGCTGATGGACTTTCCCCTTCATAATTAAAATGTACACCAGGTATATGGATAAAGAAATTTACACTTAATTCCAAAAACAACCAATCCAGCAAAACAGCTTGCCAAACATACATATAAAAGGCAAGATATGCAATACAGACATAACAGAGTTTGAGACCAGATGCAGTGCAGCTGAGCATGGTAAATGATGAATTCATACCACTTTTGAGATTTGATCAGGATGGCAAAACTGGAATGAGACTTTTTCAATTACAGACAACAGGTTTCATTGGTAATACATGAGATTTTATTGCACAACATGCTGTGTGTACTTAAACTGGAAATGTGAAGGGTGTCAATCCTAAATATTTCAAAATTGGTGACCAGTCAAGCAATACAGTGACCTGCACCAATTTGCTAAGCTTCCATCAATTGCAAAAACAATTGCATTCATTCTTTTTTAAAAAGAGGCTCAGATCCAATTACATCCACCATAAATGGGATTCTGGTTCACCTGTGTAACAATGCTCAGCTAGGTTGAAGAAAAATGAATTCCCTGTACATCTTTACATCTTTTGAGCCAGTCCCTGGAAACCATTCAGTTGAGACTGGATAAGAAAAATGGGAAAGTGGTTCTACAGGACTGACATCAGTGCTGCAACTTGAACCTGGGAAAACATCCACCTGAAAGTGAATTGGGGAATAAATTGTTTCGATTGGCTCTCCTTCAGAGAGCAAACTTTAATATAGCAAGGAACTCCTGAACCCATTATATGCCATATTCAATGTTGCCATTAAACGTCAGTATCCAAAAAAATAGTCTTATTACAACAAATCCTATTTCTTTAGTTTCAGAGCAGCACAAAGGACATTTCCCTGCTCACTCAGAATAGTAACCGTTCAATTTTTTAACTACCTGCGTTGCATTGTTCTCCAACGGAGCTGAAATTCATATGATTTTAATGAAACAATTAATGCATCATTTATTTTATAAGTATTTCCAAAACATATGCTTCCATGTTCCCTTCCAATTGTACTGTCAAAAGAAACGGTGAAAATTATATATACATTGGCCCAGGTTTTGCGATTAATTGAATGATGTTCATGATGCGACTTTCAGGGGTCTATTTTGTAATTGATAGTAATTGAGAGCTATCTCAGTGCTGCACCCTATGAAGAGTACGCGGATTAAAGAATCCTTACAAAGACATGCGGAGTCTAAACCATGAAGTGCACTTTTGGATATTTAATTCAGAGTAAAATAATATACAAAAAGTGTAATAAAGCAGTGAAAAGAAAGATGTGATTAAGAGAGATTAAGGTAAAAGGAAAAGATTTTAAAAAAATAATCTAAATTATAATAAAGTAAAATTTTAAGTTCTATTTTAAATCTCCAACAATAATAAAAGTTTGAAGGACTTAAAACTTAAACACTTGTTTAAGTAAATTTTCAATGATTGAGAGATTGGTAGAAATTAAGACTTGGCATTCTATTAAAAATTCACTTGCCCGTAAATGAACAATGCCCCTATCTTTTCTGGCCTGGTTAGTGGGTAGCTAGTTGGGAAGTAGAACTTCAAACCCTTCAGGCATTTTAATGCTCAATTAACGAGATACAGGTGCAATGAAGCTTGAGGAGGGAATGAGCATTTAGGACAACAATTTTCTGATTTGTGGAATTTACATCTGCAGATACAGGAAATTACTGACATTCACTCGCCTCACTGTGATTATTCCCACTAAATCAGGGTCAATATCAACATAGAACATCAATGCCCTCTTCTCCGGTGAGTTGCTACAAACACTACCTTAGAACCAAAATAGTTTACCTTGTTATATTACAGGAAGCTATGAACAATAGATGCGATATCAGAGGTTACCTTATAATTGGAATCTACTCTATTTAGTATTAATCACACACTGGGATTCTTTTGTATAAATAGTTAATTAATGCACAAAGTCATGGAACAATGCATGGACAATATGGGAATATGAAGGGGGAGGAAACAGAAACTCTACCAGTCTGTGGTACAGAGGAATCTGGGTTTCTGGTACATGAATCTCAAAAAAAATCTAGCATGCAGGTACAGCACAATATTGGGAAGGCAAATGGAATATTGGCACTTATTGCAATGAGAAAGGAATATAAAAATAGGAAGTGTTGCTACAGCTGAACAAGGCCTTAATAAACCCACTTCTGAAGTAGTGTGTGTAGTTTTGATCTCTTTACTTAAGGATATAGCTACATTGGAAGCAGTTTAGAGAACATCCACTCGGTTGATTTCTGGGCCATTTTAAGAGGAATGGTTGAGCAGGTTAGGTCTATATTCATTGGAGTTCAGAAGAATAAGTGCTGATTTAATTGAACAAAGAACAATACAGCACAGGAACAGGCCCTTCGGCCCTCCAAGCCCGTGCCGCTCCCTGGTCCAAACTAGACCATTCTTTTGTATCCCTCCATTCCCACTCCGTTCATATGGCTGTCTAGATAAGTCTTAAACGTTCCCAGTGTGTCCGCCTCCACCACCTTGCCTGGCAGCGCATTCCAGGCCCCCACCACCCTCTGTGTAAAATATGTCCTTCTGATATCTGTGTTAAACCTCCCCCCCTTCACCTTGAACCTATGACCTCTCGTGAACGTCACCACCGACCTGGGAAAAGCTTCCCACCGTTCACCCTATCTATGCCTTTCATTATTTTATACACCTCTATTAAGTCTCCCCTCATCCTCCGTCTTTCCAGGGAGAACAACCCCAGTTTACCCAATCTCTCCTCATAACTAAGCCCCTCTATACCAGGCAACATCCTGCTAAACATTCTCTGTACTCTCTCCAAAGCCTCCACGTCCTTCTGGTAGTGTGGCGACCAGAACTGGGCGCAGTATTCCAAATGCGGCCGAACCAATGTTCTATACAACTGCAACATCAGACCCCAACTTTTATACTCTATGCCCCGTCCTATAAAGCATACAATTGGGAATGGGGTAGCATAAGGGTATTGTCACTGGACTAGTAATCCAGAGACAAAGGGGTCCCAGGTTTGGACGCCCCACATCTTCAAACCCACTACGGGAGAAGGTGGGAATTCAATACAAAATCTGGAATTAAAAGTCCAATGATGGCCATTAAACTATCGTTGATTGTCATAAAAATCCATCGGATTCACTAATACCCTTTAAGGAAAGAAATCTGCTGTCCTTACCTGGTTTGACCTTCATGTGATTCCAGACACACAGCAATGTGGTTGACTTAACTGCCTTCTGACATGGTTTAGCAAGCCACTTAGTTCAAGGGCAATTAAGAATGGGCAACAAATGCTGGCCTTGCCAGCAATGCCTACATTCCATGAAAGGATAAAGATTCTGTGGGAACTTGGATAAATTCGAGGTTGTTTCCTTTTGTGGGATGAATAGAACGGAGGGGCACAGTTTAAAAATAAGTGCTCTCCCAATTAACACTCTCTGAGCTAGAATGTTTTTCTGAGGGTCATTAGATTTTGGAATTCTTTTCCCCAAGGGGGCAGTGAAGGCTGGATTACCAAATATATTCAGGGCTGGATTAGGCTGATTGTTGATTGACAAAGGAGTCAAAGGTTATGGTGGAAGGCGGAAAACTGGAGTTAAAGACACAATCAGATCAGCCATGATCTTATTAAATGGTGGAGCAGGCCAGCTGATGAGCCAAATGGCTAACTCCTGCTCCTAATTCCAATGAGTTTATAAATTATTTTATGTATGTAAAGAAAACTAAACAAGAATAAGCGCTCAAGACTACATGATAATTAATAAGCCAAAATTTACAACAACTTTATAGAACAGCATCTATCCTTTTGAACAGGAAGAATAAAAAAGCATCTCATCTAAATGGTGAGAGATTGCAGAGCTCCGAGATGCAGAGGGATCTGAGTGTCCTCGTGCATGAACCACAAAAGGTTAGTGTGCAGATACAGCAAGTAATCAGCAAAGCTAATAGAATGTTATTGTTTTTGTGACAGGAATTAAATACAAAAATAAGGAGGTCATGTGTCAATTATACACGGCTTTGTTGAGACCACATCAGTACTGTGTACTGTGTTGGTCACCTTATTTGAAAGGAACAATGTAAATTTATTGGAAGCAGTTTAGAGAAAGTTCATTTGACTAACACCTGGAATGGTTGGTTGTCTTTTGATGAAAGGTTGGACTAGCTAGGATTGTGTCTGGTGAAATTGAGAAGAGTAAGCGGGGACTTGATTGAAACATTCAAGATTGTTGAGGTGTACTAACAAGGATGATGTGAAAAGAATTTTCCACTTGTGGAAAAATCTAGAACTTGAAGTCACTTTTGTTTTCCCCAGGGTGGAAGTATCAATTACAAGTGGGCACAGGTTCAAGGTGAGAGGGGGAAAATTTAAGGGAGATGTGCGGCAAGTTTTTTTTACACAGAGTGATGGGTGCTTGGAATGTGCTGCCGGAGAAGGTGGTGGAAGCAAGCACTTTAGCAACATTTAAGAAGCATCTGGATGGGTACATGAATAGGGAGGAATAGAGCAATATGGACCGAGTAAGGGCAGAAGGTTTTTTTAAGTTTAGTTAGGGCATCATGATCGGTACAGGCTTGGAGGGCCGAAGGGCCTGTTCCTATGCTGTACTTTTCTTCGTTCTTTAAAAATAACAGGTCCTCCATTTAAGACAGAGATAAGGAGAATTTTTTTCTTCTCAGAGAGTTGAGTGTTTCTGGAATTCTCTTCCTCAAAAGATAGTGTGGAGGCAGAGTCTTTGAATATTTTAAAGGCAGCGGTAGATAGAATCTTGATTAACAAGGGGCTGAAAGGTTCGAGGCCAGGCAGGAGTGTGGAGTCGAAGCTACTATCAGATCTGCCATGATCTTGGTGAATGGCAAAGCGAGCTCAAGTGGCCAACTGCTTTTAATTTGCATGTTTTAATGAGGAAAATTAACAAAAGGTGGGAGATGGAAAGGAAAGTTAAATTAGGCTGGAATAAGATGGTGTACAAATTTTGACTATAACTAAGGGGAGTGTTCAGTAGAAAATAACTGATCAGAAAAACAGAGATTATGCTAATACCCATAACTGAGTTTAATTTTCCAACTGCTCCAAAGCTGTGGTTAACATTTATTTCATTACACCAATGTGAAGAGAGCTTTAAAATATTAAAATGTGTGTTCCATCAGTAATAGTGAGTACGGCTTCTTTATAGGTTTGGCCAAAACTCCTGAATGGCCATGGAAAAATGCATTGCCTGTTTATAGAATAGAACCATACAGTGCAGAAAGAGGCCATTCGGCCCATCGAGTCTGCACCGACCACAATCCCACCCAGGCCCTACCCCCATATCCCTACATATTTTATCCACTAATCCCTTTAACCTACGCATCTCAGGAAACTAAGGGGCGATTTTATCATGGCCAATCAACCTAACCCGCACATCTTTGGACTGTGGGAGGAAACCGGAGCACCCGGACGAAACCCACGCAGACACGAGGTGAATGTGCAAACTCCACACAGACAGTGACCCAAGCTGGGAATCGAACCCAGGTCCCTGGAGCTGTGAAGCAGCAGCAGTGCTAACCACTGTGCTACCGTGTTGATGCACTGAACTGATGCAATTAAGCAAAGGAGGTCTCTAGTTTGATCCCCACTCACTTAATGAGGCAGCTGATCTCAACATTTGAGAGTGCTATAATTAACTAGACTTGGACTGGAAAACACTGGTTCAATGAGAAAGGATTAAATCCTATGTTCTCTACAATTAAATACCTACCCTACAACCCTGACATGGCAAATTGGGTGAGGTATAGAAGGGCACTTGGTGCCTGGGCAGTGAATAGATTAAGGGACCACCTTAAATTACAGAGATGCAATTTGTGATGGCACTAAAGATTTGCCACAGCTGTGTCACATGATATCATGCTGCAGGAGAGATGCGGATGGTTGGGCAGATGTGAGAACAACAGAAGACAATTTCAAACAGTCGTGTGCATTAAATCTTTTTAACTCTTTTGTACAAAGCACTATCAGTACCACAAAACTTAAACCACATTTGCAACAAATTCCCATTAAAAATGCCGTGCAGTTCACCGGTGATTACACCTTACTTGAATATGAGACTGCAAGAAATTACAAAGGGTTATGAACAAAGCCCAGTCCATCACGCAAACCAGCCTCCCATCCACTGACTCCGTCTACACTTCCCGCTGCCTCAGAAAAGGAGCCAGCATAATCAAGGACCCCACACACCCTGGATATTCTCTCTTCCACCTTCTTCCATCGGGAAAAAGATACAAAAGTCTGAGATCACATACGACTCAAGAACAGATTCTTCCCTACTGTCATCAGACTTTTCAATTGACCGACCATGTATTAGCTGATTTTTCTCTACAACCTAACTATGACTGTAACAATATATTCTACACCCTCTCTCCCCTATGCATTCTATGAACGGTATGTATTATCTGTATAGCACGCAAGAAACGCTACTTTTCACTGTATCCCAATGTATGTGACAATAATAAATCAAATCAATATCCTTTTCCAATGTTATTTTAAATGGCCATTTAGAGACAAAAGTAGAACCAATTTAAAGCAATTGAGGAGGTTAACATAATTAAATAGTATATTCAAAACCATTGCGATAGATGTCAGCATTACAAATATGCAGTTTGCATTGCTTTCTGAAGAGGAAAAGGTAAAGAAATAACCTCAACTACCTCAGTTTTAATGGTGATTCATGCTTCGATTTCAACCTTAAAAGAATTCAGATAATTTAACGAATACATCATGTGGTGCTGTATCAAGTCATTACAAAATCAGGAAATTTCAGGCAGAGTAGCTGAAGGGACACAGCCTCGACATTAGCAGGATAAAGAGGAAAAGGGGAAAATCTGTTGAGTTTATCTCAAGTTAGTATCTAGCAACTTGTGGTCCAACTTTAATTTCTGGTTCAGTTGCAATCATCAAATGATCAAGTAGTCCAACATTCACGGTCACCTCTCACAACTGGAAGTGTGGTCGCCTTCAGGACAGATGTGCTAATGGGAGAATAATCAAAAATTGAAACAAATACAAAACTGAAATGAACTAAAAATTAGGTTAAAATGCTGCAAACTCAACGGTGGAATGGACTGATGGGACAAATGGCCTAATTCTGCTCCTCTATCTTATGAATTTATGAACCCTCTGGCTTAGAGACCAGTCCTCATGGAATTCCATCCAATTACAATGTTGCAACTTTGTTACTCAGGTATCCTTTCTTTATTAATTCGTGGGACATGGGCATTGCTGGCTGGCCAGCATTTATTGCCCATCCCTAGTTGCCTTGGAGGGTAGTTAAGAGTCAACCACATTGCTGTGGCTCTGGAGTCACATGTAGACCAGACTAGGTAAGGACTGCAGATTTCCTTCTCTAAAGGACATCAGTGAAGCAGATTTTTTTTGACCATTGATAATGGTTTTATGGTCATCAATAGATTCTTAATTCCAGATATTATTTATTGAATTCAAATTCCACCATCTGCTGCGGTGAGATTCGAACCTGGTTCCCCAGAACATTAGCGGAGTTTCTAGATTATTAGTGTAGCGATTATACCACTAGATACCACATAATACCACCACCGCACACACTTTGGCAAAGCAGACCACAAGGCTGTGCTCCTTCTCTTGGCTTACGAGCAAAAATTGAAACAGGAGAATCCGTCAAAGAAAGTCATGCAATGTTGTTCTGAGGAATCCGATGATCTCCTATAGGACTGCTTGGAGTCAGTAGGCTGGTCAATATTTAAAAACTCTGCGACCATCCTGAACGAGTATGCCACTACAGTAACTGGCCACATTAGTAAGTGTGTAGTGTGTGCCAAAGAAGCAAATCCACTTGCTTCCCATCTGGAAACCATGGATGAACAGGGATATCCTAGTGGGTTGGATCTCAAACAATGATGAGACAAAGTATAGGAAAAAGATAAAGAATCTGGTGAACTGGTGCGATGACAATAATCCCCCCTTCAATGTCAACGAAATAAAGGAGACAGTCATTGACTTCAGGAAGCATAGTGGAGGACATGTCCCTGTCTACATCAATGAGGATGAAGTAGAAATGGTCGAGAACTTCAAATTTTTAGATATCCCGATCACTAACAACCTGTCCTGGTCCCTCTATGTCAACGCAATCATTAAGAAAGTCCACCAATGCCTCTACCTTCTCAGAAGACTCAGGAAATTTCGCATGTCTGCTATGACTCACCTTTTACAGATGCACCATAGAAAACATTCTTTCTGGTTGTATCACAAAGCCGCAAGAAATAACAAAGGGTCGTGAACGAAGCCCAGTCCATCACTCAAACCAGCATCTCACCCATTGACACTGTCTACATTTCCCACCGCCTTGGAAAAGCAGCCAGCATAATTAAGGACCCTACATACCCCGGACATACTCTCTTCCATCTTCTGCGGGAAAAAGATACAAAGTCATCGGACACGTACCAACCAACTCAAGAACTGCTTCTTTCCCGCTGCCATCAGACTTTTGAATGGGCCTATCCCGCATTAAGTTGATCTTTCTCCACACCCTAGCTATGACTATAACACTACATTCTGAATCCTCTCCTTTCCCTCTCTATGTACATTATGTTGTCTGTATAGCACGCAAGAAACAATACTTTTCACTGCATACTAATACATGTGACAAAATAAATCAAATCAAAAGGCCATTGCCTCTCCATTAAAATGAATTTTTTGCATAAATATACAACGCTTATTAATTTTAACAAACATGTGGAGTGCGTTTTTCCATTCCTAGCAATATGAAAAATGGGAAATTATGGGCATTACTTTCAACTTCACTGCGGGTGTAAAATAGTAGGCAATGGGATGGGTTCTGGCAAACTATCGGCATTCACCATCTGAAACTGTTGCAACATCAGGTTTTCAGGCATGTGCAGATTAGCATGGAAATTCTGACATTGCTGTCCATCAGTCAGGACTCTGACACAGGCTGCTCTGTGGCTCCCCCCAGAGGCAACCATCACTCAAATCAGGGAGAATGTCAACACTCCCACATTGCTCCTTGATACCCCTGAAAAGGTTTAATCTCATTTAATCAAGTGTTACTGGATTTTAACAATGGCGTGATTAGTTTGATGAACAATGAAAACTGACCTGAAAAAAATAATCTTGCGTGCATCATGTTCTGTTAATTAGATTTAAACTCCTTTATAATAAAATATTTTTAAAAATGTTTTTCTGTCTGGGAATATCCTTCCATGTGATTGACTGCTTGGACAACCTGATATCATCACTGATGCTCAATGCGATGAATGCCCAATAAAGAACGCTGCAGTGGCACTGTATGGCACAGTGCTGAAATCCTTACCAGAGAGGTTGCTGGAGCAAAAGCAAAATATTGAAAATCTGAAATAAAAATAAGTGCTAGAAATGTGGCATCTGTGGAGAGTTAACTGACAGGATTTTTCCCTCGAGGATGGGGTTTCAAGAAACAAAAGATGTGTCTCAACGAGGTGTGAATGGCAGGTATCAGGTCTCCAAATGCAAATGAAAGAAATAAAGAAATCGGAAAAATCTGAACCAGCGAAAAGAAAAATAACTAAGCAAAATGGAGGGAAGAGGTTATGATCTAAATTATTGAACTCAAATATTAAGTCCAGAGTGCAGATAGAATATTTGTTCATCACTGATCACAAACGTCAGCCCATTCAATTGGTCAGTCATTATATGTCAACATTAAAAGATAATAGTAGCAGATACATTATGGATGGCTGATTCTACATTGCACATTTTAAACCCAAAGTGAAAAGTTCTGGCTAGAAACAGGGAGAAAAAAAATCATTTGGTGTATAACTGGTGACCAATTCAACATCGCCAGCTTAACACTGGTGTAAAACTTTAAACTGCCATCAAATCATTAAAAAAAAATTTTTAGAACCAAAATAAATGACATTGCATCAAATTGGGTGCAGTTTCTGATTGCGAAATAGGCAAGTTAATTTCCCAGTAATAGTTTCACTATAGCAAGATTAGAACAGAATGTTGTGCAAATAGATTTTATGGATTCCCAAAAAGAAATCCAGTAATAATGAAATGCTCATCGTACAACATGTTTGATCCGCATTTGCAATAATGTGAAGTGAGGTTGTGTCTTATCCATGTCGAATAAAGTCAAAATGGAAGCCAGAAAATATCCATTAGTTCCTTATCCTACTCTCATTAGATAAAGCTCAATTTGCATCTACAACCCTCTGTGCACTGATGGTCAAATGTCATTTAAGTGTTAAGATTAGCAAATAGATGACAAATCTCATTGGTATTCCTCAACGCTAAAGGGGTTAATAATGAAGTTTAAACACTTCCAAAGCAGTCTAACCTTTGTCCTTTACATATTTTTGCAGTTGTCTGAAACATAAATGGATTGAAAATATCTATTCAACATCAATTATTACACAGCATTGGCTAAAATCCAAACCATAATTCCGCATCTTCGTAACTAAATGAATTATTATTGTTGAAGTAAAAAAATCTGAATTAATTTCCCATCAACGTATTAGGTGTGGAATTACAGGTTAATAGCACAACAACCAGTGACTTTGATGACTGCTGCAACTCAAAAATAATCAGGAATTTAAAGTCAAGCCTAGTCTAGTATCAATGGATAACACCGGCATTAATAGACAAATGTTGTATTCACCACCATATAATCACACCACTTATGGACCGTCCACTATTTGGAATACATTGGAAGCACAATGGAATACATTCACATTTTTGAGTTTTGAGAATACAAGCTGAGAAATCAAATAAGTATCTTTATTAATGAGCAAAACACAAGATGAATTCATTGACAAGATTAACAGTGGAATACACAAATTTAAACTGAGAAAATATACAACAGAATGATGAACGGAAAAAGTTATTGGTTTAAAATTAATCTCTACTTTTATCTCAAGAAAAGTGCAAAAAGATTCATGACAAATCTTCAGGGAAATATCTGATCACAATCTGTGCAGTGGTTTAAGAAACCACGAAGGACAGAGAGCATTGAATATGTGTAAAAGAAGTAAACAAGATTATAATGAATCTTTAGTTTACTGAACATTCTTAAAATGTGGAAACCTTTTAATAAAAAGAGAAAATGAAAAAGAGAGAAAAAGGTTGATCATTTGTTCCAATGACATGTCATCAACCGGAAATGTTAACGCTATTCCTCTCCACAGATAATTCCTGATGTGCTGAGCATTTCCTGCATTACTTTTCATTAATTTCAGATTTCCAGCATCCACCGTATTTTACTCTCATTATAGAAATCTTTACATATCATAGAAATCATAGAAACCCTACAGTGCAGAAGGAGGCCATTCGGCCCATCGAGTCTGCACCGACCACAATCCCACCCAGGCCCTACCCCCACATATTTACCCACTAATCCCTCTAAACTATGCATCTCAGGACTCTAAGGAGTAATTTTTAACCTGGCCAATCAACCTAACCCGCACATCTTTGGACTGTGGGGAGAAACCGGAGCACCCCGAGGAAACTCACGCAGACATGAGGAGAATGTGCAAACTCCACACAGACAGTGACCCAAGCCAGGAATCGAACCCAGGTCCCTGGAGCTGTGAAGCAGCAGTGCTAACTACTGTGCTACCGTGCCGCTCTAATGCTTAGAAATTACAAATCAAGCTAAGCTATGATTTCTTTATATTTCATCCAGAAATGTTGCAGTAAAAATGGAATCCAAATAATTTCTCATTATGTTTTATTTCTGATCCTAAGTTTATAAGCCTTTGCTTCTTATTCCGTGAATTTATGCATAATAATTAGTACTCCAGGAGATAACTACAGGAGTTTCTTGGGGAGCATAGACCCAACCATCTTCAGCTGCTTCATCAATGATCTTCCTTCCATCATAAGGTGAGAAGCGGAGATGTTCGCTGATGACTGCAATGTTCAATATCATTTGCGACTCCTCAGATACTGAAGCAATCCATGTCCAAATATCCAGGCTTGACTGACAAGTGGCAAGTAACATTTGTGCACACAAGTACCAGGTAACAACCATCTTCAATGAGAGAGAATCTAACCATCACCCTTGTTATTCAATGGCATCACCACTGCTTAATCCCCCACTATCAACATCCTGGGGGGGTTACCATTAACCAGAAACTTAACTGGAATAGCCATATAAATGATGTGGCTACAAGAGCAGATTAGAGGCTAGGAACCTTGTGGCGAATAACTGACCTCCTGACTCCCCAAAGCCTGTCCACAATTTACAGGCACAAGTCAGGAGTGCGATGGAATACTTTCCACTTGCCTGCATAGAAACGTAGAATATAGGAGCAGGAGGCCTTTTGGCCCTTCAAGCCTGCTCCACCATTCATTACGATCATGGCTGATCATCCAACTCAATAGCCTAATCCTGCTTTTCCCCCATAACCTTTGATCCCATTCGCCCCAAGTGCTATATCCAGCCGCCTCTTGAATACATTGTGTTTCGGCATCAACTACTTACTGTGGTAATAAATTCCACAGGATCAACACTCTTTGGGTGAAGAAATGTCTCCTCACCTCTGTCCTAAATGGTTTACCCTGAATCCTCAGACTGTGACCCCTGGTTCTGGACTCTCCCACTATCGGGAACATCCTCCCTGCATCTACCCTGTCTCGTCCTGTAAGAATTTTATAAGCCTCTATGAGATTCCCCCCTCATTCGTCTGAACTCCAGCAAAAACAATCCTAACCTCGTCAATCTCTCCTCATACATCAGTCATGCCATCCCCAGAATCAGCCTGGTAAACCTTCACTGCATTCCCTCGGGAGCAAGAACATCCTTCCTCAGAAAAGGAGACCAAAACTGCACACAATACTCTAGGTGTGGCCTCACCAAGGCCCTGTATAATTGCAACAACACATCCCTGCTCCTGGACTCGAAACCTCTCGCAATGAAGGCCAACATGCCATTTGCCTTCTTTACCGCCTGCTGCACCTGCATGCTTACCTTCAGTGACTGGTGCACAAGGACACCCGGGTCCCACTGCACACTCCCCTCTCCCAATTTACAGCCAGTTAGTAATCTGCCTTCTTGTTTTTGCTTCCAAAGTGAATAACCTCACATTTATCAGAATTATCCTGCATCTGCCATTGATTTGCCCACTCACCCAACCTGTCCAGATCATTCTGAAGGATCTCTGCATCCTTGTCACAGTTCACTCTCCCACCCAACTTGGTATCATCTGAGATGTTATATTTTGTTCCCTCATCCAAATTATTCATATATATTGTGAATAGCTGGGGTTCCCCCATGGATGAGTGCAGCTTCAACACCACTCAAGACACTTGACACCAGAACAAAGCTGCACACTTAATTTCTACCCCATCCATAAATATTTACTTCCTCCACCACCGACGCACATTGGCAGCAATGTACCATCTACAGGATGCACTGCAGAAACTCACCAAGCCTCCTTAAATAGCACCTTCCAAGCCCACAACCATGGACAAGGGTAGCAGATACATGGGTGCACCTTCACCTGGAAATTCCCCTCCAAGCCACTCACCATCATGACTTGGAAATATATTGCCATTCCTTCATTGTCACTGGATCAAGGTCCTGAAACTCCCTCCCCAACACCACTTAGTGCACCTACACAACCTGGAGTACAGCGGTTCAAGAAGGCAGCTCATCAACATATTTACAAGGGCAATTAGCAATGGACAGTAAACGCTGGCCTAATCAGTGAATCAGTGTATGAATAAATAAAACTTTAATCCAGGACATTGAAGTATATGGTTTTCATCAGTGCTTTTCAATTTCAGTCATTCAGCACTCTGCAGCATTAGATTTATTTTACTTGCAGCTATATGTATTATATTGTTGAGATCAACAGAAATCTGAAACAAAATACTAGAAGCACACAGATCAGTGAGCAAGAGAAATACAAGTGTATCTTTCATCAGCTCTTATGAAGAAGGTATTTGCCTACCCACTGTATACTTCCCATTTTTATTTACTTCTAATTGATAACCAAAAGATTCCTGGTTTATTTTCTTGCTTGTTAAAATCCAATTTCAAAACTGTTCACGTCCTTATCTGTCACTGAAGACGTCACCAACACTGAACACCATTGCTCAATGGTACAAAGTATTAACAGCACAGAAACAGCACATTAGCCCCAAGAGGCCTACAACAATGTTTATGGTCCTTAAGAGTCTACCCTTCTTCATTTAATGCCATCAACATATCCTTCTATTCCTTTCACCCTCAAACTTACCTAGCTTCTTTTTGGAAACAACTATGCTATTTGCCTCAACTACTGCCTAAGGCATTTCTCCTATCTTTCTACCTTATCAAACCCTTATATAATTTATTACAAGAACATAAGGTCACCCCGTCATTATTCTCTTCTTTAGGGAAAAGAGCCCAAAGCTTGTTCAGACTTCCTGCATGTTGTAATGTCTGATTTCTGGTCTCCTTCTAGCATATCAGCAATGCATCTTCTCTAGTGCCTCCACATCCTTCTCGTGATATGAAGACTAGAAAATATTCAGTGTTTCAAATCAGTCAACCAATGTTGCATACATGCCTGAACTAACTGTTTTTCAAATTCTATTCCTCTCTAAATGAGGTTAGTGCTTTGTTTGTTTAAATTATTTTATTAACGTGCATCATCTCTTTCATTAATTTGTATATCAACTCTGCTCAGTTTAGACAAAGGGTAGGATTTTCATCCCTCATAGGAGGGTAGTACAGAAGCAGAAGGGCACCAAAGTTTGTGTTGCCAACCAGTGTGCCAGCACTATCTCACTTACCAGCCATTTTTCCAAAGGCAGGATTGGCAGTCAAAGTGGCAGATAGCAAATTGTGGATACTTCATAAGCTTATTAAGGTTAATTGGCAGAGGCCAACTGTGGACTCCCCTCAGTGCATAAAGGAGTAGGCCAGCTGCCTGGCGGCAGCATCTGGCACACAGCTCAGGGTCAAGTAGACTTTGAGGCCTTCCCCATATGCCTGGCCTTAGCTATGATAATAGGTCATCCTGTGGATGGGTCCTCCTTCTAAAATGGTGGCCCACTTGCTGAATCGAATTTTTAATTTAAAAATTGGAGAGCATAGAGATGTACTCTCTCTCTCTTTCAGTTGAGCTGCAGTTTTCAGCTCTTCCGAGCTGGAGAGTCTCCTCTTGGACCTGCAGCTTCAAGAACCTGTTCTCCATCTTTAATTGATGGCAAGCCCATCCTCTGGCCACTAATTGACCATTTGGGGGGGAAAACACTGTCAGCTGACTGCTTCCCACACCTAAAGTGGGAGTTCCCATCCAAAAATCAAAATCTTGCCCCAGTCAAGGAGTACAACACCTCCTTATTCTTGCTACCAAAATGGACTACCTCACACTTATCTCCATTGAAGCTGGTATGCCAATGACATACCCATTCTGTAAGTTTATTATTGATTTCCTGTGTTTTGTTGCAGTCTTCCTCTGCATTAACTGGACCCTCAATTTGGTGTCAGCAAACTTTGAAATTGCACTTCCAATTCCTGAGTCCAAATCATTAGAGGAAATGGTGAACATCAGTGGTCGCAGCACCAATTCTTGTGGAACACTAATTCCCATCTTTTGCCAATCTGCATAATTACACTTTACCCTGTCTGTATTTTTCTATTTTGCAGTCAGCTTGTAATCCATCCTGCTATTTGTGCTTGATTCCATGTATTCTGATCTTAATCATTAGTTATTTGATATCGTTTTTGGTTATTTAAATAATTACGTCAACAGCTTTGTCCTTGTTAATTTCTTCTGTTACTTCTTCAAATAATTCAACGAGTTTGTCACACGATCTTTCCTCTTTAAATTTATGCCAATTACTCTTCATTATAAATGGTTTTCTACTCAGTAAGGATGCTATTAACTTTCCAACTACCGATGTCAAGCCAATTGGTCTTTAATTCCCTTTCCTTTGAGCTCCCTTTTTACATCTAGGAATCACATTAGCTGTCCACCACTACTCTGGCACAATTCCCTTTACAAATGACTTTATAGACATTTAGTACCTTCATACAGAGTGTCAGATTCAGTTCGCTCACATCAGTAAAGATATCTTATACTGATGAGACATAAAAATAAGTCTTTATTCTTTAGAAAGCCAATGTTCTATCAAAGCTTTCAGCCTTTTTTCAGAATTCTATTTTGAGCTCAAGTCCTCAACATCATCTTTTCTGTAGCACCTGTTTCATCAGTCCCCTTGAGCTCACCACTGATGTACTTACCCAGATATGAATGTGCACATGCTAAACACTATGTGCGGAATTTTATGAGATCGAGTCTAAGGCTGGAATTTTACCATCCCGCTCGCCATGGGAATTGGAGCGGGCGAGGGGTGGACAATGGGTAGGTTCACTGACCTTGGGCAGGATTTTAGTTTCGGGGTGAGTGAGGCTGTAAAATCTCACCATATGTGTCCAGCTAGCATGAAAATGGGAGAGTTCCCGATACCTTTTTTGGGTGAGTTTTCACACCCAATCTTATGCATTTAGTCTCTGAAAAGAGGGGCTAGCCAGTTTAAAGAACAAAGAAAGAACAAAGAACAATACAGCACAGGAACAGGCCCTTCAGCCCTCCAAGCCCGTGCTGCTCCCTGGTCCAAACTAGACCATTCTTTTGTATCCCTCCATTCCCACTCCGTTCATATGGCTATCTAGATAAGTCTTAAACGTTCCCAGTGTGCCCGCCTCCACCACCTTGCCTGGCAGCGCATTTCAGGCCCCCACCACCCTCTGTGTAAAATATGTCCTTCTGATATCTGTGTTAAACCTCCCCCCCCTTCACCTTGAACCTATGACCCCTTGTGAATGTCACCACCGACCTGGGGAAAAGCTTCCCACCGTTCACCCTATCTATGCCTTTCATAATTTTATACACCTCTATTAAGTCTCCCCTCATCCTCCGTCTTTCCAGGGAGAACAACCCCAGTTTACCCAATCTCTCCTCATAACAAAGCCCCTCCACACATAGAACATAGAACAGTACAGCACAGAACAGGCCCTTCGGCCCACGATGTTGTGCCGAGCTTTATCTGAAACCAAGATCAAGCTATCCCACTCCCTATTATCCTGGTGTGCACCATGTGCCTATCCAATAACCGCTTAAATGTTCCTAAAGTGTCTGACTCCACTATCACTGCAGGCAGTCCATTCCACACCCCAACCACTCTCTGCGTAAAGAACCTACCTCTGATATCCTTCCTATATCTCCCACCATGAACCCTATAGTTATGCCCCCTTGTAATAGCTCCATCCACCCGAGGAAATAGTCTTTGAACATTCACTCTATCTATCCCCTTCATCATTTTATAAACCTCTATTAAGTCTCCCCTCAGCCTCCTCCGCCTCCAGAGAGAACAGCCCTAGCTCCCTCAACCTTTCCTCATAAGACCTACCCTCCAAACCAGGCAGCATCCTGGTAAATCTCCTCTGCACTCTTTCCAGCGCTTCCACATCCTTCTTATAGTGCGGCGACCAGAACTGCACACAATATTCCAAATGTGGTCTCACCAAGGTCCTGTACAGTTGCAGCATAACCCCACGGCTCTTAAACTCTAACCCCCTGTTAATAAAAGCTAACACACTATAGGATTCTTCACAGCTCTATCCACTTGAGTGGCAACCTTTAGAGATCTGTGGATATGGACCCCAAGATCTCTCTGTTCCTCCACAGTCTTCAGAACCCTACCTTTGACCCTGTATTCCACATTTAAATTAGTCCTACCAAAATGAATCACCTCACATTTATCAGGGTTAAACTCCATTTGCCATTTTTCAGCCCAGCTTTGCATCCTATCTATGTCTCTTTGCAGCCTACAACAGCCCTCCACCTCATCCACTACTCCACCAATCTTGGTGTCATCAGCAAATTTACTGATCCACCCTTCAGCCCCCTCCTCTAAGTCATTAATAAAAATCACAAAGAGCAGAGGACCAGGCAACATCCTGGTAAACCTCCTCTGTACTCTCTCCAAAGCCTCCACGTCTTTCTGGTAGTGTGGCGACCAGAACTGGACGAAGTATTCCAAATGCGGCCGAACCAACGTTCTATACCTCTGCAACATCAGACCCCAACTTTTATACTCTATGCCCCGTCCTATAAAGGCAAGCATGCCATATGCCTTCTTCACCACCTTCTCCACCTGTGACATCACCTTCAAGGATCTGTGGACTTGCACACCCAGGTCCCTCTGCGTATCTACACCCTTTATGGTTCTGCCATTTATCGTATAGCTCCTCCCTACATTGTTTCTACCAAAATGCATCACTTCACATTTATCAGGATTGAACTCCATCTGCCATTTCTTTGCCCAAATATCCAGCCTATCTATATCCTTCTGTAGCCTCTGACAATGCTCCTCACTATCCGCAAGTCCTGCCAATTTTGTGTCGTCCGCAAACTTACTGATCACCCCAGTTACACCTTCTTCCAGATCGTTTATATAAATCACAAACAGCAGAGGTCCCAATACAGAGCCCTGCGGAACACCACTAGTCACAGGCCTCCAGCCGGAAAAAGACCCTTCCACTACCACCCTCTGTCTCTGTGACCAAGCCAGTTCTCCACCCATCTAGCCACCTTCCCCTTTATCCCATGAGATCCAACCTTTTGCACCAAGCTACCATGAGGGACTTTATCAAACGCCTTACTAAAGTCCATGTAGACGACATCCATGGCCCTTCCCTCGTCAACCATTCTAGTCACTTCTTCAAAAAACTCCACCAGGTTAGTGAGGCATGACCTCCTTCTCACAAAACTACGCTGACTATCGTTAATGAGTTTGTTCCTTTCTAAATGCGCATACATCCTATCTCTAAGAATCTTCTCCAACAACTTCCCCACCACGGACGTCAAGCTCACCGGCCTATAATTACCCGGGTTATCCTTCCTACCCTTCTTAAATAACGGGACCACATTAGCTATCCTCCAATCCTCTGGGACCTCACCTGCGTCCAGTGACGAGACAAAGATTTGCGTCAGAGGCCCAGCGATTTCATCTCTCGTCTCCCTGAGCAGCCTTGGATAGATTCCATCAGGCCCTGGGGATTTGTCAGTCTTTATATTCTCTAACAAACCTAACACTTCCTCCCTTGTAATGGAGGTTTTCTCCAACGGTTTAACACTCCCCTCCGAGACACTCCCAGTCAACACACCCACATCCCTCTCCTTTGTGAATACCGACACAAAGTATTCATTTAGGATCTCCCCTACTTCTTTGGGCTCCAAGCATAATTCCCCACTTTTGTCCCTGAGAGGTCCGATTTTTTCCCTGACAACCCTTTTGTTCCTAACGTATAAATAAAATGCCTTGGGATTCTTCTTAATCCTGTCTGCCAAGGACATTTCGTGACCCCTTTTTCTAGCTAATAGAGGCTGTGGGCAGGGCTTAATTCACCAGCCAGCTTTTAGAGGGAGGTATTGCACATGTGCAGACCTCTGATGCTGCACACGCGCATTAGTAGGGGTCTAACAGACAGAGAGAGAGCTGTTAGGCCCCTGCTACTGTCGGCAGCCTCAAACAGCACCCATGCAATCACGGCGGCCTGTGGCCCGAGATGCAGCCCCTGCCGCCATCCAGATCAATTGTGGCCCCGTTCCCTCTCTCGCTGATTGCAGAGAGTGGCAGCGGGCCTCTCCACACCACACTGGCCCTGCCCCTAATGGTCCCACCCCACAGCCCCATTGGCCCCGTCTCCTGGCACTGTCCCATTGGCCCCACCCCCACTGGCCCCATCCCCTGGCACTGCCCGTTGACAGTTCCAAGTTGCCCAGTTGGCATTGCCCAGGTGCCATCCTGGCACTGCCCAAGGGGTAACCCCACCTTGACCCTGACCTCCCTGGGGGGCCTCAATGGCCTCTGGTTCCACCGGCGAGGCCAACACAACTGTTCCCTGCTCATGGGGAGCAGGTGGTTCTCTCTGGTGAGGCCATAAAGGCAAGCAAGCCCGGACAATTGAGCGCCAGGCTCACTATGCACATATAAAACAGCATTTAAATAAATGATTTCCCATTTCCAGTGGGAGGCTGACTGGGCCGGAAATCCGGGTCTCGTAAAATCTTGAGAGCCGAGCAATCAGGCGTGATGCTGTCCAAAGTATCAAAATCAAGCCCACACAAACCCCCATTGGGACTGCTTTTGTTGTATGCCAGCCTTGGCTTCCCACCTCTCAGTTAGAAGGTTATAGGTGCAAGTCTCCCTGAACACAAACTTGGGCTGATATTCCACTGCAGTACCGAAGGGCTTCTTTTTGGACCTGATAAAGCGAGGCTCCCTCTTCCCTCTTTGATGTAAAAGATCCTATGACACAGTTTCAACAGGGGCAGGAAGAGCTCCCCAGTGTCATGGCCAACAACACACAAACAGCTTAATTGGTCATTTATCCCACTGCTGTTTGTGAGACTTTGTCTATATTACAACTGTGACCACACTTCAAAAGTACTTATATAGACTGACATGTACTTCTGGAACGTCTTGAGCTTATTAAATTTGATTTTCTTTTCTTTTTAAAATAGTAATTTTATTAATGGCTCTTAGAATAAGTGGCACAGTTAATTCTGAAAGGCAATTACATTTTTCAGTACTGCTGCTGATTCGGAGACTGACCCAATAGGGCAGGTGCTACAGCACGTTCTTCCCATCAAATCAGATGCAATTTAGACACAGGCTGCACAATCATAAAGGAGCTACGCATCGCTGTTGCAGGCAAAAGTACTCATTTTCTAAACCAGCATGATGATAAGTAGATTTGCAAACACACAGTCAGTTTGCCATATTATAAGGTCAACAGCTACGGAGCAGTTTCAACAGTGGTCATGGAATTATTAAGAACTTAGAACACTTGGACATAAAGCAGATGATGGGCAGCAATTTACTCTCACCTGGGCGGGGGGGAGGGGGAGGGAAATAAAGTACACAGGGGAGAACTGAACTCTATTACAGAGGCCAACCCATCTTTAACATGGCTGTATGAAGGCTTCAACAGAGATCAGACAGTTTTCAAGCAATATTCAGGAATAAGAGGTTTGTTGCATTTCATCACTGTGCTAAGTTAAATAAATATTTTTAATCTCATTGACGTATATGTATAAAATACAAATTACACAACTTGCAACATTAATAAGGAAAATTTATTTTCTGGGAATTTAGTAGGGAAAGAAGAATTTCAGGAGATGTTTTTGATTACATATCTGAGGTGAGTATTGAAATTGCATGGTGTGCTTTGAAAGGGATAAAGCACATTGCGAAAAAAGGAAAAAGATGATGGTTGGCGCAACTCTACAATGGTTTTGTTGCATCAGTAGTAACAAAAGTGTAGGCTGGTGTACACAGCATTCATATTGCAGCGGACACTGAGCTCTGTATTAAAAATGTACACATTTAAAAACAATTAATAGCCATGTATAAAGTGCCCTTAGATTTCTTGGTGTTACAACAGAACACATGTTTAAAAAAATAAGCATAGCTCTACCAATAATGAGACAAATACATTAGTCATCAAGAACTTGATTGGTAGTGGTTGGCTTTCATTTTGAAGATTTCAAATATAAAAATCATCTGAGTGGAAGGGAGGAAAAGATGTCACAGAAGATACGCATTTGTTAGAGCTCCTCCCTGGTTTGTTGCATTTTTCTAGGCCATCTATCTGGTCATAGCAATCTTCATCTTATTTGCTTGGCTAAAACTAGCTCGAAAGGGCCATTCTGAAGTTAATCATTTAAAGAAAAATTGCTCCTGACCCTAAAACGGGTGATGAGAGGAGTAAAGTGGAAGAAGACAGGTAAGTAATAACTTAAACAGAAAGGAAGGAGAATGGTTATACAGAAATAGTCAGTATTAAAGTTTAAGTTAAAACAAAATAGTTCGAACATAGGATTGAAAAAAAAAACTAGGGAAAGAAAAAGAAGGTGGTGAAATAAGAAGTGTTTAAGTCTTTTATCCTGGTTTTATTACAGTGTTCGCTTTTGAAGTTAGTCAGTATTAATTTTTGAAGTTAGTCAGTATTACAATAATAAAATGACTCCTGGCGTTTATGTAGCTTAATTACTGTGTATTATATTACCTGCTGCAGTGAATAAGATTAAAGTTCAAGATCCAGCCAGCAGCCATTTCCTGCACCCACCAGCAGTCTAAGGATTTAAACAAGCATGCTACAGATGTTACAGGCAATTTACTGTATTTTGCTTTATCCTATGTAGAAAACAATCACCTTGCTCAAAAGAAAAGGGAAAATTCAGGTAACATTTTAAATTAAAGAGAATACCTCAAGTACTTCTTTTGGCAGTCCTCTTAATGCAAATGATATTTCATTGCATGCTCAATGGATAACCACATTTAGTTTACTCGGCTAAATGGAACACATTGTTAAAAATAAAGATAACACCTTGTTACTGTAATTTTCTTTTGAGATCCCATTTATGCTCATTTGTAACAATTTTGTTAAATAAAAATATCATTTATCTCAGTTTTCACATTCTATCAAGGTGTTAAACTATGTCACCCATAACATAAAAGTGCTTTTTGTTCATGACTGGTGGGTAAAGGAGGCACATATGTTTCACAGTGAAAATGTCAATACACTGCTTTTTATGTTTACATGTATGTGAACAACATGATTCAAATCTTCATCATTTTACAGACTGTGCCTTTTAACTGGATGGGTTATATTAGAAGAATCTCTATATAACTGGTTATTTTGCAATCCATTGAGTAAACAAAGTGATAATACTATACCTGTGAAAGTGACAGGTTCCATTCACTTTCATTACAAAGTTGGTAAAACGTTTAAATTGAGTCTTTAAAGAACAATTTTAATACACAGTTAAGTCCTATTGAAATGCACTTCTCATCCACACATTTTATCCACTTTTCTTCTTTTATTACTCGTTTTCTGGAGAATCGGCTTTGAATTTTCCAGCCTTCCAGAAACTTGAAATAGGAATTAACATAGAAGAATTTGTTCCGTGTACCAATGTCACTGTGCAATTAAATTGATACCACTGGTAAAGTTCCTATCTCTAAACAAAAACAAAAAAAATTATAAGCAGCATCTCATTGACCACAACTGCAGCCAATTAATCTACTCCTTCAAATCCTTCAGCGTTTTCCACTGCCATAAGAAGCTTCTCTCGTAAATCTTCAAAAGATTCATAAGGTGGTAAATCAAGGCGGTTAAAGCTGCGAATAAAAATGAAATACAAGTCATTAAATGTATATTAGGCAACAACAACCACCAGCACAAAAGTGTCAATGTGTGTCTGTTAATCAAAAAGATTAAAGAACTCCAAAGTTCCCTGTTGTGTCACTCACACATAGCCAGGGACCTGGAGTACAGTTTGTGATTTTTCTACACAATTATTTTTCTCAAATGAGATAGAACTCAAGTTATAACTTATGTGCAAAACCACGTAAAGTTGGTACAGGGCTCTGAGAGTGACAACAATGATATCTTTGGGTCAAGAATGACTAACTATTGGTGGTGTTTTCCTTGTTGACCTTAATTTGCTAGAGATGTTGATTAATTGTTGTCTTGACGTTGAGGGCATTTCCCTTCTGACATTCTAAGGAAAAATCACAAATGTTCAATTTAAGTAACACTTTGGGCCACTGAGCCCAAAGTTTGCAAATCTTTTTATGGGTTGGGAGCCCCTGTAAATACTAAAACTCTCAAAAACACTGTCCGAACTTCTGAATACAGTGTTAGCCGCTGAAAGGATATCAGTGCTTTATTTGCATTTTAAAAAGTTAGTTATAGGTCAAATCCAACATAATGGAACTCTCAAAACTCTGAGGTTCCTTAATGAGGTCTCCTTCAGCTCCACACAATCGTATTAACCTGATTGAATTTTTTTGAAGAAATAACTGAGAAGGTGGATGAGGTCAAGTCAGTTTACTTTTAATTCATTTATGGAATGCAGGCATTGCTGGCAATGCCAATGTTTATTGCCCATTTCTAATTCCCTGAAAAGGTGTTGATGAGTACTTTCTTGAACCCATGCAGTCCATGTGGTTCGCCCTCTAAGATTATACTAACAGCGTTGCGTATTCTTTGTATTTCTGTTATTCTGGGGACAAAGTATCTCTAACTTATCCCTGTACAGGTACAGACAGATCACATATCTTGGGAAAAGACATGCGCTGAAACCTTGATGCCATTTATGCTGGTGGGATCTTATGGTCCCAATGACGGCGCACCCCCGTCACGGGTTTCCCGGCTGCGAGGTGTGCGTTCAATGGGAAATCCCATTGACAACGGTGGGACCATAAGATCCCGCCACCAGTGAGTGGCGTGCCACTTCCCGCCATCATGAAACACACCACAGAGAGGGAGGAAAATCCTGCCCATTGTTTTGTATCAATGGCACCTCCAGTGTAGTTGAGGATAGAGGAAATATATGCTATACACTCATAGCTTTATCCTGTTATTCCCCCATTCTTTAAAATATCTTTTCATTGCTCTCTGAGGAAGGGTGTCCTTACTATAGAGGGAGTACAGCAAAGGTTTACCAGGCTGATTCCTGTCAGCAGGGCTGTCATATGAGGAGAGACTAAACTGGTTAGGATTATATTCACTGGAGTTGAGAAGAGTGAGAGGGGATCTCATAGAAACATATAAAATTCTAACAGGGTTACACAGGGTAGATTTGGAAAGAATGTTCCCAATGGTGTGTGAGTTCAGAACTAGGGGTCAGAGTTTGAGGATAAGGGGTAAATCTTTTAGAACAGAGGTGAGGAGAAATTTCTTAACCCAGTGGGCAGTGAATGTGTGGAATTCACTACCACAGAATGTAGTTGAAGCCAAAACGTTGTGTGATTTCAAAAAAAAAAATAGATATAGCTCTAGGGGCTAAAGGAATCAAGGAATATGGGGAGACGGGGAGATCAGGATATTGAATTTGATGATCAGCCATGATCAAAATGAATGGCGGAGCAGGCTTGAAGGGCCGAATGGCCTACTCCTGCTTCTGGTTTCTATGTTATATGGTGAGAAGCACTGGCTACAATGGATAATCCAATCATACTATGTGGTGTTTTCCTGTCTTTTTCTGCATATGTTTGATTTAATTTGATTTATTATTGTCACATGTATTAACATAGTGAAAAGTATTGTTTCTTGCACGCTATACAGACAAAACATACCGTTCATAGAGAAGGAAACGAGAGAGTGCAGAATGTAGTGTTACAGTCATAGCTGGGGTGTAGAGAAAGATCAACTTAATGCAAGGTAAGTCCATTCAAAAGTCTGACAGCCCAGGGAAGAAGCTGTTCTTGAGTCGGTTGGTACATGACCTCAGACTTTTGTATATTTTTCCTGAAGGAAGAAGGTGGAAGAGAGAATGTCCGGGGTGCGTGGGGCCCTTAATTATACTGGCTGCTCTGCCGAGGCAGCGGGAAGTGTAGACAGAGTCAATGGATGGGAGGCTGATTTGCGTGATGGATTGGGACCATTCACAATCTTTTGTAGTTTCTTGTGGTCTTGGGCAGAGCAGGAGCCATACCAAACTGAAAAATGATTAAGATGCACTACACCAGCTTTTGAGGGTTTGTTACTTGTAAAAATGGGAAAAGTCTTCAATAAAAATATATTTAAAAAAAATAACTTCATGACCCTGCTGCTATTGCCATCTGAGGCAGAGAGTTCCAAAGTCACTCAACCCTCAAAAAAACTCCTCATCTCTGTCCTAAAAGGGGGCTCAATTTTAAACAATGGCCCTAATTTTTGACTCACCCACAAGAGGAAGCATTCTTTCAACATCCACTTTGTCAAGACTATTCAGAATCTTATATACTTCAATCAAGTCTCCCATCACTCTTTAAACTCCAGTCCTCTGTCCAACCTTTCCTCATAAGACAATCTCCTCAGGTATCAATCCAGTAAACCTCCTCTGAATGCACAGTGGTTAGCACTGCTGCCTCACGGTGCCAGGGACCTGGGTTCGATTCCCGGCTTGGGTCACTGTCCATGTGGAGTCTGCATGGTCTCCCCGTGTCTGCGTGGGTTTCCTCCGATTTCCTCTTTCAGTTCCGAAAGACATGCTGGTTAGACGCATTGGCCACGCTAAATTCTCCCTCAGTGAATGCAAACAGGCGTCGGAGTGTGGCTACTCAGGGATTTTCACTGTAACTTCATTACTGTAAGCCTACTTGTGACACGAATAAACTTTGAACCATCTTCAATGCATTTACATCCTTCCTTGAATAAGGAGACCAAAACTGCACACAGCATTTGAGCTATGGTCTCATCAATGCCCTGTATTGCTGAAGCATAACATCCTTATCTCAATTCTTTGCTCAATTCCTCTCGCAATAAATATAGCATTCCATTAGTCTTCTCACGCAATTAATATGAACTTATGCATTTAATAACCTCTTACCATGTGTGAGCCCTTGGTAACTTTTCTGGAGTTCCCCACTGTTCTATTGTAAACAGCTGAGGACCATTGGAACCTGTGTGAAATAACAGAAAGTATAGCAGGATTTTTTAAAAACATGTTTCTAGAACATCTTAAAGGCATATGTTAAAACACTAAGCGAATAACCTCCAACTTTTTACAGACAAATAGGCTTGGCAACAGCATCCATACCCCAAGAATGAATAAAAAAAGTGAAGCAAAGATTTGACTGAATACATCATATTTACTCAACAAATTGACTACGTTTACTATAATCAATAAATGAAAGTTTTATGTGTTTTTGAATGAAATGTTCTATCCAAATGAAGATTAAAATTAACTAAAATTTAAACTTGAGAGTTAAAGCTTGCAGACAAGGTAAAAAGGACACACCATATAGCTCAGCAAACCCATTCATAGGCACTCTTGAAGTTCCAGTAACAAACTGCAGTAGCCGGATACGTTTCTCAGCATCCATCAGTAACACAGCCTGGAAGAAAATAGTGGCTGGGTGAAATGAATAATCAAGAAAGTAGGAAGCATAATAAAAAATGTCTGCAATTAAGAATAGGTTTTGGTCGTAAATAACTAAATCATCGATTATTTTACCTTGCTGCAATGACAACTCATATTTACGTTGGGTCTTTAACATAAGGACCTGGGTGGATGTACTGCGGGTTTGCGGTGGACTGAAAAGATTGAGTATGTGGACTTTAACAAAGAGGTTGTGCAGGAATCTTTGAATGGCATCAAGATAGATAAGTCGCCGGGTCCGGATGGGATGTACCCCAGGTTACTGTGGGAGGCGAGGGAAGAGACTGCAGAGCCTCTGGCGATGATCTTTGCGTTGTCAGTGGAGATGGGAGAGGTGCCGGAGGATTGCGGATGTGGTTCCTATTTTCAAGAAGGGGAATAGGGATAGCCCAGGAAATTACCGACCGGTGAGTCTAACCTCAGTGGTTGGTAAACTGATGGAGAAGATCCTGAGGGACAAGATTTATGAGCATTAGAGAGGTTTGGTATGCTCAAGAATACTCAGCATGGCTTTGTCAAAGGCAAATCGTGCCTTACGAGCCTGGTGGAGTTCTTCGAAAATGTGACTAAACACATTGACGAAGGGAAAGCGGTAGATGTGGTTTATATGGATTTTAGCAAGGCGTTCGATAAGGTACCCCATGCAAGGTTTCTAGAAAAAGTGAGAGGGCATGGGATCCAAGGGGCTGCTGCCCTGTGGATCCAGAACTGGCTTGCCCAAAGGAGGCAGAGAGTGGGTATAGATGGATCTTTTTCTAAATGGAGGTCGGTCATCAGTGGTGTGCCCCAGGGATCTGTTCCGGGACCCTTGCTGTTTGTCATTTTCATAAATGACCTGGATGAGGAAGTGGAGGGATGGGTTGGTAAGTTTGCTGACGACACGAAGGTTGGTGGGGTTGTGGATAGTCTGGAGGGATGTCAGAAGTTACAGAGGGGCATAGATAGGATGCAAGACTGGGCGGAGAAGTGGCAGATGCACCTCAACCCAGATAAATGCGTAGTGGTCTATTTTGGCAGGTCAAATGGGATGAAGGAGTACAATATAAAGGGAAAGACTCTTAGTACTGTCGAGGATCAGAAGGACCTTGGGGTTCGGGTCCATAGTACTCTAAAATCGGCCCCGCAAGTGGAGGAGGTGGTTAAGAAGGCGTATGGTGTGCTGGCCTTTATCAATCGAGGGATTGAGTTTAGGAGTCCGGGGATAATGATGCAGCTATATAAGACCCTCGTCAGACCCCACTTGGAGTACTGTGCTCAGTTCTGGTCGCCTCATTACAGGAAGGATGTGGAAAAGATTGAAAGGGTGCAGAGGCGATTTACAAGGATGTTGCCTGGATTGAGTGGCATGCCTTATGAGGATAGGCTGAGGGAGCTCGGTCTTTTCTCCTTGGAGAGACGTAGGATGAGAGGAGACCTAATAGAGGTATACAAGATGTTGAGAGGCAGAGATCGGGTGGACTCTCAGAGGCTTTTTCCCAGGGTGGAAATGGCTGCTACGAGAGGACACAGGTTTAAGGTGCTGGGGGGTAGGTACAGGGGAAATGTTGGGGAGACGTTTTTCACACAGAGGGTGGTGGGCGAGTGGAATCGGCTGCCGTCAGTGGTGGTGGAGGCAAACTCAATGGGGTCTTTTAAGAGACTCCTGGATGAGTACATGGGACTTAATAGGATTGAGGGTTATAGGTAGGCCTAAAAGGTAGGGATATGTTCGGCACAACTTGTGGGGCCGAAGGGCCTGTTTTATGCTGTAGTTTTTCTATGTTCTATAATGAAATATTCTAAAGCGCTTTGCAGGAGTAAGATAGCAAGCCACATATGGAGATGCTAGGTCAGATGTCCAAAAGCTGGGTCAAAGAGGTAGATTTTAAGGAATGTCTACAGGAGGAAAGTGAGGTAGAAAGGCAGAGAGGTGTGAAGGGAATCCAGACCTTGGGGCGGAAGTAACAGAAGACTAAGGCCACCATTGGTGACGCAATTAAAATTGTGATTGCACAAGCACCCACAATTAGAGGATCACCGATTTGTTGGAAAATTTAGGGGCCTGGAGGAGATTACAGAGCTCGGAAGACGCAAAGCCAGGGAGGGAGTGGAAAACAAGGATGAGAATTTTGACATCAGGTTGTTGCTCAACCAAGAGCCATTGTAGGCTAATCAGTGCAGACAGAACTGGAAGATAATAATCTCTAACTTAAAATAAATATCACTGGACATTGAGGAGTCCTTTGTTAAACAGTATTAATACTTTCACCTCAGTGACTTTACATGGGAATATTAAAGAATCCCTACAGTGCAGAACGAGACCATTTGGTCCATCGGGTCTACACCGACTCTCTGACAGAGCATCTTACCTAGGCCTTTTCCCTGTAACCCCACATATAAACCCCGCTAATCCCCATAACCTACACACCTTGAGGCACTAAGGGGCAATTTAGCATGACCAATCCACCTAACCTGCACATCTTTGGACTATGGGAGGAAATTGGAGCACCCGGAGGAAATTCATGCAGACACGGGAAGAACTTGCGAACTTCACACAGAGGGCCTGATTTTACCATTTTCATTCTAAGTGCTGAATCTGGGCGTAATTCAGATCAGACTTGGGAATCTGCTTTCAGGCGCCCCCATACGCACTCAGCCTGAAAATAAAATCGCGAGTCCAAATCGCTCTGTGGGCGGGGCTTAGCGCACCCCAAACAATCGGAGCTCTGAACTGCGCATGTGCAGTTAGAAAGAATTTTGAAAAAGCACGCCCGTGTCACATCGCTCCCGAGCCGCAGAAAGCGGAGAAAGCGGCCTGGGAATGAAAAGCGGGAGCGATGGCCCCCACAGACATCACTGTCCCCTTTATCCACCCCCCCCCCACTACCCACAGACATCACTGTCCCCCTTATCCACACCCCCCCCCCACTACCCACAGACATCACTGTCCCCCTCATCCACACCCCCCACCCCCCGCTACCCAGACCGATCGCGACCCCCTGCCACCTTCCCCCTCCACCGATCACCCACAGAGTGCCAGCGGCACTCCCCTGCCCCCCACCAGAGATCCATCTGTCCGTCCCCCCCACCAGAGATACATCTTCCCCCCACTCCCCAGAGAACGATCTGGCCTCACTCTCTCTCCACCCCCGCCCCCCCCCCCCCCCGCAGAGAACAATCTGGCCTCACTCCCCACCCCCCCAGATGAACATCTGATCCGCCTCCTCCTCCCTCCCCACCAGACAACAATCAGCCCTCCACCCCCCCCCCCCACCACCAGACAACGATCGGCTCTCCCAACCCCCAGACAACAATCCCCCCCCACCCCCACCAGACAACGATCTGGCCTCACTCCCTTCCCCTTCTCCTCCCCCCCCCCACCGAGAATGATCTGACCTCACTCCCCTCCCCCCCAGAGATGCATCTGACCCGCCTCCTCCTCCTCCTCCCCCTGCCGAACCAGACAATGATCTGATCTGCCTCCCTCCTCCCCCCCCCTCACAACCGCCACCGATCTGAGTCAGAGAGCCGTTGGAAGCTCTGAACTCACTCTTCAGCAGCTGGAACACCTGATTCAGACTTTTATTCAGCATGTTCATTTCGGTGCGATTCCGGATTGGCGAACGTGATGGTAAAGGGGGAAATGTGGATAAAGTTGGGCGGGCAGTTCATTAATTCAATTGAAATGCATGCAAATACATTTAAATCGCCATTGCGCCCGTTTCGGGCGCGAAGTGGATTGCGGCCATTCCTGGGTTTCGGTAAAGTGGCCATCTGCGCGGGTGCGGATCGCGTTAATGACCTCACACCCGACTTTACCACATTTTCGCGCCTGGAAACGGACGCGCGCAGTGGTAAAATAAGGCCCAAACAAAGCACAGGACCAGGCCCTTAGGCCCTCCAAGCCTGCACCGATCACGTTGTCCTATCTGGGCCAACCGCTTGTATCCCTCTATTCCTCGCCTATTTATGTATTATCCAGATAAGTTCAAAGAACAGTACAGCACACGAACAGGCCCTTCGGCCCTCTAAGCATGCGCCGATCACGTTTACCTCTCTAACCAATCGCTTATATCGCTCTATTCCCCATTTGTTCATATGCTTATCAAGGCAAGTCTTAAATGTGGCTAATGTAACTGCCTCAACCACCTCACTTGGCAGTGCATCCCAGGCCCCCACCACCCTCGATGTAAAAAACTTACCCCGCACATCTCCACTGAACCTTGCCCCCTTGTAATTGTCATTTCTATCCTGGGAAAAAGCTTCCAACTGTTCACCCTATCTATACGTCTCATAATTTTATAAACTTCTATCAGGTCGCCCCTCAGCCTCCGAGTTTCCAGTGAGAACAATCCCAGTTTATTCAATCTCTCCTCACAGTTAATACCCTCCATGTCAGGCAACATCCTGGTAAACCTTTTCTGCACTCTCTCCAAAGCCTCCACATCCTTCTGGCAGTGTGGTATTCCAAATGTGGCCTAACCAACATTTTATACAACTGTAACATAATTTGACAACTTTTATACTCGATGCACCATCCGATGAAGACAAGCATGCCATATGATTTCTTCATCAGCTTTTCCACCTATGCTGCCACTTTTAAGGATCTGTGGACTTGTATTCCCAGATCTCTCTGTGTGTCTATGCTCCTGATCATTCAGCCATTTATTTTAAAGCTCCCTCCTGAAATGGATCAACCAAAATGCATCACCTTGCATTTGTTCGGATTAAATTCCATCTGCCATTTCTCCGTCCAATTTTCCAGCCTGTCTATACCCTGCTGTATTCTCTGACAATCTTCATCACTATCCGCAACTCCACCAATCTTAGTATCATCTGCAAACTTGCTAATCAGACCAGGTATGTTTTCTTCCAAGTCATTTATGTATATTCCAAACAGCAGAGGTCCCAGCACTGATCCCTGCAGAACACCACTAGTTACAGACCTTCATTCAGAAAAACACCCTCCCACTGCTACCCTCTGTCTTCTATGGCCAACACAGTAAGAAGTCTCACAACACCAGGTTAAAGTCAAACAGGTTTATTTGGTAGCAAAAGCCACTAGTTTTCGGAGCGCTGCTCCTTCATCAGGTAAGTGGGAGTTCTGTTCACAAACAGGGCATATAAAGACGCAAACTCAATTTACAAGATAATGGTTGGAATGCGAGTCGTTACAGGTAATCAAGTCTTAAAGGTACAGACAATGTGAGTTGAGAGGGTTAAGCACAGGTTAAAGAGATGTGTACTGTCTCCAGCCAGGACAGTTAGCGAGATTTTGCAAGCCCAGGCAAGTCGTGGGGGGTTACAGATAGTGTGACATGAACCCAAGATCCCGGTTGAGGCCATCTTCATGTGTGCGGAACTTGGCTATCAGTCTCTGCTCAGCGACTCTGCGTTGTGTCGTGAAGGCCGCCTTGGAGAACGCTTACCCGAAGATCAGAGGCCGAATGCCCATGACTGCTGAAGTATTCCCCAACAGGAAGAGAACACTCTTGCCTGGTGATTGTCGAGCGGTGTTCATTCATCTGTTGTTGTAGGATCTGCATGGTCTTCCCAATGTACCATGCCTCGGGACATCCTTTCCTGCAGCATATCAGGTAGACAACGTTGGCCGAGTTGCAAGTGTATGTGCCGTGTACCTGGTGGATGGTGTTCTCACGTGAGATGATGGCATCCGTGTCGATGATCCAGCATGTCTTGCAGAGGCTGCTGTGGCAGGGTTGTGTGGTGTTGTGGTCACTGTTCTCCTGAAGGCTGGGTAGTTTGCTGCGGACAATGGTCTGTTTGAGGTTGTGCAGTTGTTTGAAGGCAAGAAGTGGGGTGTGGGGATGGCCTTGGCGAGATGTTCATCTTCATCAATGGCATGTTGAAGGCCCTGGAGAAGATGTCGTAGCTTCTCCAGAGTTTGGGTTTCAGACAAAGCTCGGCACAAAATCGTGGGCCGAAGGGCCTGTTCTGTGCTGTACTGTTCTATGTTCTCTGCTCAGGGGAAGTACTGGACGACGAAGGGTACTCTGCCGTGTCCCGTGTTTGTCTTCTGAGGAGGTTGGTGTGGTTTTTCGCTGTGGCGCATTGAAACTGTCGATCGATGAGTCGAAAGCCATATCCTGTTCTTATGAGGACATCTTTCAGCATCTGGAACCGGGATCTTGGGTTCATGTCACACTATCTGTAACCCCCACGACTTGCCTGAGCTTGCAAAATCTCACTAACTGTCCTGGCTGGAGACAATACACATCCCTTTAACCCGTGCTTAACCCTCTCTCCACTCACATTGTCTGTACCTTTAAGACTTGATTACCTGTAAAGACTCGCATTCCAACCATTTTTTTATAAATTGAGTTTGTGTCTTTATATGCCCTGTTTGTGAATAGAACTCCCACTCACCTGACGAAGGAGCAGCGCTCCGAAAGCTAGTGGCTTTTGCTACCAAATAAACCTGTTGGACTTTAACCTGGTGTTGTGAGACTTCTTGCTGTGTTTACCCCAGTCCAATGCTGGCATCTCCACTTCTATGGCCAAGCCAGTTCTGAATCCATCCAGCTAGTTCACACCTGATCCCATGTGGGATTTAATCTTTTGCACCAGCCTGCCATGAGGAACCTTGTCAAATGCTTTACTAAAGTCCAAATAGACAACATCCACAGCCCTTCCCTCGACAATCATTTTTGTCACCTCCTCAAAAAAATCAGTTAATTAGTGAGGCATGACTTCCCTCATACAAAACCATGTGGTCTGTCGCTAACAGGACCACTGAGTTCCAAACGTGTACAGATCCTATCTCTAAGAATCTTTGCCAACAATTTCACTATCACTGACACAAGCTCACTGGCCTATAATTCACCGGCTATCCTCTGATCCTCTGAAACCTCGCCAGTGACCAACGAGGAAACAAAGATGTTAGAGGCCCAGCAATTTCATCTCTTGTCTCCCTCAGTAATGTGGAATAAATGCCATCTGGCCCTGGGGATTTATCTACCTTAATGCTTTTTAATTCACCTAACACTTCCTCCCTCATAATAATGACTCGTTCTATAGGGTTTATATACCCCTCTGAGACACCATCTATCGATGCGTCCCTCTCTTTTGTGAATACTGATGCAAAATATTCATTAAGGATCTCACCCATTTTCTTTAGTTCTACACATAATTTCCCTCCTTTGTCCTCGAGTCCACCAACTCTTCCTCTAGCTGCCCTCTTGTTCCTAATATATGGATAAAATGCCTTGGGATTCTCCTTAATCCTGTCCGCCAAGGACATTTTGTGACCCCTTTTTCATAGAATCATAGAAACCCTACAGTGCAGAAAGAGGCCATCTGGCCCATCGAGTCTGCACCGACTACAATCCCACCCAGGCCCTACCCCCATATCCCTACAATTTACCCGCTAACCCCTCTAACCTATGCATCTCAGGACACTAAGGGGCAATTTTAGCACGGCCAATCAACCTAACCCGCACATCTTTGGGCTGTGGGAGGAAACTGGAGCACCTGGAGGAAACCCACGCAGACACGAGGAGCATGTGCAAACTCCACACAGACAGTGACCCAAGCCAGGAATTGAACCCAGGTCCCTGGAGCTGTGAAGCAGCAGTGCTAACCACTGTGCTACCGTGCCGTGCAGAATCACTTAATTTTGAACACCGTCTGACAGGTAGAAGTTTGGGAGGCACTGAATTTGCCCCAGATTGTCCTTTAGAGCAAGACATCAACACCAAAAAAAATAGATTAACATTAACATTCAGGAACAGAGCAAGAGAAGCAACAGGACACGGAGCTTCACAAATTGCAATACACTTGGGCATCGATTAGCAGAGTTTTCTAGCAACAGATGAACAAATCGCTTGAGAGGGAGGGAAAGATCTGAAAGATGTATGTGGGACATTGTTCTTCACACCCTCGTTTACCCTCGTAACTCCCTGTTTGAGCTCTTTTCTACTTTATTCACCAAATGCTTCATCTGTTTTTAGTGGCTGAGACCTCATGTATGCATCCTTTTTCTTTTTGACTAGCTTCGCAATTTCCCTGGTCATCCATGGTTCCTGAATCCTGCCTTTCCTGTTCCTCCTTTTCACAGGCACATGCCTGTCCTACACTCCGATTAACTGCTCCTTAAAAGTCTCCCACATGCCAGGTGCGAATTTATCCGCAAACAGTCTCTCCCAAACAACAGCCTCCAGATCCTGCCTAATCTGGTTGTAGTTAGTTTCCCCCAATTTAGCACCTTAACCCTAGAACAACACTCATCCTTTTCCATCAGTATCTGAAAGCTTACGGAATTGTGGTCACTGTTCACCACCATCTGTTCTTATTCAGTGAATATTCAGTCTGTTCTTTCAACTACAGATTTGATTTCCTGTACAAAAGGTCTTTAAGAAAAAAAGTAGTTTCAAGTCAACAACATTCGTCAGTATTAACTGTACTAAGAATAATTGCACAACTTGGTTCACTGAACCCTGAAGCTTGGGTAAATATTGTGGTGCTTTCAGATACAGCCGAGCCCCAATAGAATCATCTCCAAATTGCGTACACAGAACTAAACATTTTGCAACACGAGTTAAAAGGAAAAGTCAAACCAATTGATTTCCCTTGAAATTCTATCCTGAGTCACTTCTTTGCGGCTCATTAAATTTTGTTTCTAAGAGCTGAAAAATCAAATTCACGGAACAATTGTTTGCAACACCAAGCATGACAACGAGATCTTATACTATTCAGTTGAAATATTTATAAATCTATTTAATTTTACATTTTAAAGGAAAATAAATGAATGGGCAAAATTTAGCAATAACTGGAGGGAGGGATTTGATTGACACCAATTTTAAAAAGAGCAGACGCTGCAAAGAAATTCTTTTGGCTCTAGTCACTTGATTGCACCTCTTTCCAATGTTCGTACAATTAAATAAATCAACCCACAGGAGTTCTGGAATGCAAAACACAAACACTTCTTTAAAAAACGGTAATGTAAAGTCCATGGCGATCTGAGAGAAACACCTTGACTTTAAGTATTTTTAACCTGAGGATTTCTTTCTCCTTTTAAAGGTTCCAGGTTGGCCCATGCTGTGACTGGCACTCTTGTTGTATAATCTTTAATTTATTTTTTCATAGTGGTGTTGGTGGTCTTTGCTACCAGGAGTGAACATGTGAATATACTCTCAGCTACTCAAAAGATATATTGGTGGAATTTTGTTTCAATTAAGTATTGGGTATGGCAAGTTGTATTTTTACAATGTGAAGCACGGCTATCCTATCCCATTTTAGGAACACAATGCATACCACCAAAACTGTTTCCATACTATATTAAATATCCATTTTTAGTATTTTGAGAATGACTTGGAACTTCAAAAGGCTTTCAAAGCTCACCAAGCATTATCTCATCTACCAACTGAGATGTCACATTCCCCATCATTTTCAAGGCTATGCCATATTTCAGGTTATCTTCAACTCTGTAGTCCATGTAAAAGACACAGACCGAAACTATTCCGAAACTGCTTTATTCCATGAAGTGCACAAATGTTAAAAGATAACAAAGAACAAGGAGCTTGAAGTCTGGGGGACAAAGTCCTTGCATTCAGGCAAGAAATTTCTGTTAATTCTAAAAGAATTAACAGCTTCAGTCACTGTCAAGAAAATTGGAACGGGGCCAAACTATTTGGTCTATTGAGCTTTGTTTTATAATTTTGCAGGTTTGAAGAAGGAAGCTTAAAAGCAAAAGGTTCCAACACAAAATATCTGCATTGTTAATGTGGATAGTATAGCATTAAAAACAGAACACAAATCTTTGAGTTTGCTGTGGGACCAGGCCAGAATTCTACTTTTTGCCCCTCCCCCAAAAGGGTCATCCTCACCCTCTCGACACAAGGAAGCTCAATCCACGATTTGGACACATGTTTCATTTCAGTGTTACTGGTGCCACTGTCACAGTAGCACTCACTGAAGGAGCGCCTTCCAAGAAGCTGCATGGGCCAAATTTCTAGAATCTCAAATGCAAGGTGAGCAGAATCATTTTGTGAATGTCACAACACATTTCTTTCCATGGTAAAATTTTCAAATATTTTCTTCCAAAATATTGACATGTGGGCTGGCAGCCACGTGTGTAAAACTGATCGGACTTGGGACATTGGGAAGCACTACTTAGTGGAAGTCATGTTAACCTGCTGCTTTGTTGACCCGGCAAATTACTTCATCATTCATTACTGGACATGATAACCTACAGAAGTATTGTCCAATAGATTAGTTTTTAGATACATGTGGCTAAATTAGGAACTCAGAAGAGGTAAACTGAATTCCTAATTAGTAAATAAAAATGAGTAGAGAATTGTGTGCTTGTCTATCTCATAATAAAAGGAGTGAATGCTTTAATTCCTTGGTTACTGAATTGTGGTAGATATTAAACCGAAGGAAAAACACAAGCTATGTATTTACTTGTATTGTGTGAGTGTGTTGCGGTAAAGCATGTGGATAATATGATGGTGCCTAGCCACACCTGTGGGTGTCAGCCATTTCTACTGAACAACAGATACCTAGAAGGCCTTGGTAATAGTTTCTACAATCTGAAATTGCTCTTAAAGTAGTTTTTGCACCATAATTTACTGCTCCAAGACATGCGCTTTAATTTTGAGTGTAAATTAAAGCATATGTCTTGGAACAGTATCTAGGCTTTTAAGAAAATAGCCAAGCAATTCTAGAATCATAATCCATTGAAATATTCAGGATTTGGAAGACTTTCTGGTCCATGTGCTGTTGATAAATGGGAGGCTGTACTCTCCATGGATAGCAGGAGACAGATAAGGGCAGCAATTATCATCCATCTCATTGTTTCATCAGCATCAAAAATGAAATGTTGCACTGTAAATATGATACTAGTACAATAATGGAGATCTGCTTCAAAATAGAGTTACTGGTCAATTAATGGATGAGAATGTGCACTTTTCTGATGTGCATCTCTTGTGAGTGCCAGTCCTCACTGGGAAGTGTTGATAGGGAAATCAATGCATCTCCTAAGTATAGTATTACTACTGCTATGTAAATAGCCATTTCAAGTTCCTCTCATTTATTCTGCATGAAATTTAGCTAACACAGCAAAACCTTGCGATGCAGATCCAGGGGAACGTTTAATTGATGTCAATGCACAGGTAAAGTTACACATCCCTGCTATTAAAGTGCTTGCGAATAAACCAAAATTTACACTCAAAATTAAAGCACATCTTGGAGCAGTAAATTATGGTGCAAAAACTACTTTAAGAACAATTTTACAGACACATGAACGTTTGAGTATCGCAAAATGAAAGCTTCAACAAAGAATATAGTAACTACTCACTGTTCTATCTGGATTAAATGGCTAATTATACATTACCTTCCAAAACCATTGAATGACTGGGTGGTTTGTACAGTAGTTGTTCTTGTAGACCGTGTGCTGCCTCCAGTCATTGACATCCACATCACCAAGGCCACACATCAGCAACTAAAAGAAAGCCAAAGTTGCATAAACATAAATGTCATGATTTAAGTCTGTTACAGAACAAAGGCACTATATTTACACAAACAGTACTGATTTTTACTTATTTCACTTAGCCACTATCTTGAAGTGATGATTTAGGAATCCAGATGTGCCTAATTGGTTAATAAAACGAGAAATAGAAACCGTTCTTGGGTACATAATCTCAACACTCATTTTCATGTAGCATAGGCACGTGCGCTTTAACAGAGAACATAGCATTCAACATCCCCCCCGCGTATTAATTTCCTAACAAAACCAATCTTTTTTCAGCTTTTCACCCTCAATGAAAAGCTTTGAATTCCACAAATGAAGTGTGTATTGCTTTGTCCTCCAAGTTAATCATATTGTGCTGAATTTTACAGGTCACCAGTGGGCAGGAAAACAGGTAACTTAGGGCAGTGTCCATCTTCCACGAATCCCATTGTAATCCTAGCAGTAGGTCACCCTGACCGCAGCCCAATTGAGGACTGTAAGTGGGAAATCAATGACTGATTGTACTCAACACAGCCCAGCAGCTCTAACTGGTCAGTTTGATGGTGGGGGGAGGAAGGAGCGGAGGTTTATGACTTATGCTGGGCCCCCAGTGCTAATTGGAGGCTCTTCCCAACAGATTTGCCTCTTCACGTCCACCCGCCCCCACTGCCCTGTCCAAAGTGATTCCCACCAACCCCTCAATGGAACCTATCAGCCCGGCCTCAGCAAAATCCCAAGTATGTCCAGGTCAATCAGTAAGTCCCTTTGAAGTTCAACACTTCCAACCGCTGTACTCTATTTTTGTTTTTCCAACCAAAATGGATAACCTCACATTTCTCCAAATCGTATTCCAGCTGCCAAATTTTTGCACAGTTGCTTAATCTAAAAATCATATTGAAACACCTTTGCATCTTCCTCACAACTCACACTTTCACCTAGTTTTGTGTCATCTGCAAACCTGGAAATATTACATTTAATCTCGACATCTAAATCATTGATATAGATTGTGAATAGCTGGGTCTCAAGCACTAATCATTGTGGTTCCCCATTAGTCATGGGCTGCCAACCTCAAAGTGATAATGTGGAGATGCCGGCGTTGGACTGGGGTAAACACAGTAAGAAGTCTCACACCACCAGGTTAAAGTCCAACAGGTTTATTTGGTAGCAAGCATTTGCCAGAATATTCCTATGTTGTTCACTAACCTTTTGTGTGGGATCTCATCAAAAGCTTTCCGAAAATCTAAATATACCACATCCAGCAGTTTCTCCCTTATCTATTCTGCCAATTAAATGCTTTATTTTCTCAGAAGGCTAAGGAAATTCGACATGTCCACTATGACTCTCTCAGAAAAAGCAGGACAAATCCAACCCGGCCAATCACCACCCAATTAGTCTACTCTCGATCATCAGTAAAGTGATGGAAAGAGTCATCAACGGTGTTATCAAGCAGCACCTGCTCAGCAATAACCTGTTCAGTGACGCCCAGTTTGGGTTTTTCCAAGGTCATTCAGCTCCTGACCTCATTACAGCTTTGGTTCAAATGTGGACAAAAGAGCTGAATTCCAGAGGTGAGGTAAGAGTGACAACACTTGACATCAAGGCCACATTCAACTAAGTGAAACTGGAATCAATGGGTATCAGGGGGCAAACTCTCCGCTGGTTAGAGTCATACCTAGTACATAGGAAGATGGTTGTGGAGGGTCAGTTATCTCAGCTCCAGGATATCTCTACAGGAGTCCCTCAGAGTAGTGTCCTGGGCCCAACAATCTTCAGCTGCTTCATCAATGACCTTCCCTCCATCATAAGGTGAGAAGTGGCGATGTTTGCCGATGACTGCACAACGTTCAGCAGCATTCACGGCTCCTCAGATACTGAAGCAGCCCATGTTCAAATGCAACAAGATCTGGACAAAATCCAGGCTTGGGCTGACAGATGGCAAATAACATTTGTGCCACACAAATGTCAGGCAATGACCATCACCAGTAAGACACTCTAACCATTGCCCTTGACATTCAATGGTGTAGCCATCACTGAATCCCCTGCTGTTAACATCCTTGGGGTTACCATTGACCAGAAACTCAACTGGACTCACCACAGCGTGGGTTTCCTCCGGGTGCTCCGGTTTCCACCCACAGTCCAAAGATGTGCGGGTTAGGTTGATTGGCCATACTAAAATTGCCCCTTAGTGTCTTCAGATGTGTAGGTTAGAGGGATTAGTGGGTAAAATATGTCGGGATATGGGGGTAGGGCCTGGGTGGGATTGTGGTCGATGCAGACTCGATGGGCCGAATGGCCTCTTCCTGCAGTGTAGGGTTTCTATGATTTCTACATAAACACAGTGGCTACAAGAGCAGGTCAGAAGCTAGGAATACTGCGGCGAGTAACTCACCTCCTGACTCCCCAGAGCCTATCCACCATCTACAAAGCACAAGTCAAGAGTATGATGGAATACTCCCCACTTGCCTGGATGGGTGCAGCTCCAACAACATTCAAGAAGCTTGACACCATCCAGGACAAAGCAGCCCGCTTGGTTGGCACCACATCTACAAACATTCAATTCCTCCACCACTGACGCTCAGTAGCAGCAGTGTGTACTATCTACAAGATGCACTGCAGCAATTCACCAAAGATCCTTAGACAGAACCTTCCAAACCCACGGCCACTTCCATCTAGAAGGACAAGGGCAGCAGATAAATGGGAGCACCACCACCTGCAAGTTCCCCTTCAAGCCACTCACCAGCCTGACTTGGAAATATAATCGCCATTCCTTCGCAGTCGCTGTGTCAAAATCCTGGAATTCCCTCCCGAACGGCATTGTGAGTCAACCCACAGAACATGGACTGCAGCGATTCAAGGCAGCAGCTCACCACCACCTTCTCAAGGTCAACTAGGGATGGGCAATAAATGCTGGCCAGCCAGCGTCGCCCATGTCCCATGAATGAATAAAAAATAATAATTTTTGCAGGTACACCATTGAAAGCATCCTTTCCGGATGCACCACAGCTTTGTATGGGTCCTACTCTGACCAAGACCACAAGAAACTACAAAGAGTTATGAACGTAGCCCAGTTCATCACGCAAATCAGCCTCCCATCCATTGACTCCATCTACACTTCCCGCTGCCTCCAGAAGAGTTTCCAAGGATTGGAATGTGGCAAACATAGCCCCGATATTTAAGAAAGGAAGAGGAAAAACTGGGGAACTATAGGCCAGTTAGCCAATATGAGTGGTACTAGCTAACCGCTGGAATCTTAATAGTAATGTACTAACAAGACACTTAGAAAATCATAATATCATTCAGTAGAGTCAACACAGATTTATGAAAGGTTTAGTTTTTGAGGAAATTACAAGAAAGATAGATAAGGGTTTAAGTGCATTTGTATTTTCAAAAGCATTTGATAGGATGCCACACAAAAGGTAATTACATGAATCATAGAAGAATCATGAAGTTAAAATATATGGAATTTAGGGCAATATATTAGCCTGGATGGAGGATTAGTTAATGGACAGAAAAGAGAGAGTAGGAATATATGGGACATTTTCAGGTTGGCAACCTGTAACTAGTGGGTGCCAGAAAGGTCAGTACCTGGACGTTAGGTTTTTATGAATTCTATTAATGACTTAGATGAGGCGACCGAGTGCAGTGTAAATAGGTTTCCTTAAGATACAAAGTTGGATGGGGAAGTAAGCGATGAAGAGGAGGCAAAGAAGCTGCAGAGAGATATAGACAGTTTGAATCAGTAGTCAGGGACGTGACAGATGAAATATAATATGGTAAAGTGTCCAGTTACCCATTTAGGTAGGAAAAATAAAAGGCAGAATTTTTTATTGAATGGTGAAGGACTGAGAAATGTTTGCATTCATACGGACCTGGGCATCCTTGTACACAAATCACAGACAATTAACAGGAATGTACAGCTAACAGGAAGGCAAAAGGCACATTAACCCTTGTTACAAATGGACTGGTGTACAATAATTAAGAAATCTTACTACAATTTAAAGTAAAAGTTTATTTATTAATCACAAGTAGATTTACATTAACACTGCAATGAAGTTACTGTGAAAATACCCTAGTCGCCACGCTCCGGCGCCTATTCGGGTACACGGAGGGAGAATTTAGCATGGCCAATGCACCTAACCAGCACATCTTTGGAATGTGGGAGGAAACCGGAGCACCCGGAGGAAACCCACGCAGACACGGGGAGAACATGCAGACTCCGCATAGACAGTGATCCGAGGCGGGAATCGAACCTGGGTCCCTGGCGTTGTAAGGCAGCAGTGTGCCACTGTGCTTCCCCATACATCGCATCGGTCAGGCCACACCTGGAGTAGTGTGTGCAGTTTTGGCCTCCTTACCTAAGGAAGGACATACTTTCCATAGAAGGTATTGTGACCTATTTGGATAACCTGGACAAACAAAATTCTAATGGAAGATGTTTGTTGGAAGAGTCAGTGAGCCCCTTTACTGTTAATTGTATAATTAGCAAATTGATTTAAAAAATCAATCATAGACAGAATAAGGACTGCTTAATAATACTGCTTGAATAATAAGGGCTTAAATGGGGTTGAAGTGCAGATACACAAATCATTAAAAATAGTGATCAGGTTAATAAAGGGGAAAAAACCTAACCAGAAACCCAGGTTCATTTTGACAGCAATAAAATTGAAAAGCAGAAAAGTTGTTAAATTTATGCTGTGACAATGATGAACTGGAATAAGTTCAAAAAAGATTCACAAGGATAACACCATAATTGGGATATAATGCCCATCAGGAAATGCTGAACAGGCTGGTGCTCTAGTTTCAATGGAAAAGAGAGGTTGATGGGTGACTGTATATGGAAGTGTTTAAGAGGAGAGATGTCGAGAGAATGTTTCTATTTGTGGGAAAGGCCAGAAATACAAGGACGGGCCATAAATATAGGATAGTCACCAATAAATCCAAGAACAAAATTCAGGAAAAATGTCTTTACCCAAAGAATAACAAGAATGACGAATTTCGCACCCCAACTACTAGTTGAGGTAAATAGTAAAGACATATTTAAAGGGAAGTTAGAGAAGCATGAGGGGGAATGGAGTGGAAGGATATGATAACAGGATTGGAAGGAGAGAGGTGGGAAGAGACTCTTATGGAGCTTTTGTCAGTATGGACCAGTTGAGCCCAGCGACATGTTTCCGTGCCGATAACGCAACATAATTTGATGTTCAGTGACAGAAAAGGTTCCGAGGCTTCAAAGAGTTAGCATCACATCATAAGTCAATAGCAAAAATCAATGCATGCAAACATGAAAACAAATTGATGTTTTAAATGTGAACATAAACATGGACGAAGTTTGGCTACAGCCAAGTCTAAATGTGGGCTTGCTCAATTTGTGTTATCTTGTTGATTCAAATTGGAAATTATGCAAAGGTGGCTGCTGTGTTGCGTTAGAGCCGCTGGATAATTATATCTTTTGCAATTTACAACAACTCCAAATTATTAGTAGACTGTACTTTCAAACTTCCCAACTGTGGAGATTGGAGAAGTTGTTCAAGGTTATAACTGGAGAGACAAAAAAACAAGAAAAACACTAACCTCAAGTTCATTTTCATCAAATATTTTAATCAAGTCAATAGGGATGAGTTCCGTGAAGCCCTGCAAATGAATTTCAGTGAAAGAGAAAAGTATCACCACTTGTGTACAAAATATTATGAATACTGCACCAAATAAGTACATTTCATACATACATATTTGTTGTTAGAAAATTTGGAGACTTAAATTAGCCAAGTATTAGGAATGTGTTGAAAAATATTTTGCTTTTTTCCTTTGTTGTCTTGACACAACTTACCATTCTAAGTGATGAGGGTAGGCTGCTAATTTGCCAATTTGCTATATAATCAAGAGTTAAGAGCTGCACAGAAGCAAAAACAATTTTTCCCTAATTCCCACTGAAGAAGTGCTTGGCCTCTGCTTAGTATCCATTAATATGTGGTCACGAGAGGCTTTGAAAACGTGATCTCCCGCATTGCTCCTCCATAGTTACATTTCATTGGCTGTTCAATGAGCTACAACACTGTTGTGCATAATGATACATTTTCGGATAAAACCGATTGCTTGCGTATAATGTGGATAAATGTGAGATTATCCACTTTGGTAGCAATAATAGGAAGACAGATTATTACTTGAATGGGTGTAAATTGAGAGAGGTGGATACTCAACGAAACCTTGGAGTCCTCGTGCATCAGCTGCTGAAAATAAGTGCGCAGGCACAGCGGGCAGTAAAAAAGGCAAAAAGTAAGTTGGCCTTCATAGCGAGAGGATTTCAGAATAGGGATAGGGATGTTTTTCTGCAATTGTATAGGGCTTTAGTGAGGCCACACCTGGAATATTGTGTGCAGTTTTGGTTTCATTATCTGAGGAAGGATATCCTTGCCATAGACGGGGTACAATGAAGATTTACCAGGCTGATTCCTGGGATGGCAGGTCTGTCATGAGGAGGGACCAAGTCGGTTAGGATTATATTCACTGGAGTTTAGAAGAGTGAGGGAATCTCATAGAAACTTACAAAATTCTAACAGGGTTAGACAAGGTAGATTCAGAAAGAATGTTCCCAATGGTGGGGGAGTCCAGAACTAGGGGTCATAGTTTGAGGATAAGGGGTCAACCTTTTAGAACTGAGGTGAGGAGAAATTTCTTCACCCAGGAGGATGGCGAATGTGTGGAATTCACTATCACCGAATGTAGTTGAGGCCAAAATGTTGCCTGATTTCAAGGAGAAATTAGGTAATAGCTCTTGGGGCTAAAGGGATCAATGGATATGGAGAAAGGGGGGGGTCAAGATATTGAATTTGATGATCAGTCATGATCAAAATGAGTGGTGGAGCAGGCTTGAAGGGCCGAACGGCCTACTCCTGTTTCTAGTTTCTATGTTACTCACTACCCACTAACATATTGTCCAAATATACATTGATCACTGCTATTTAAGTATGGAAAGGCTGAAGATCTGGCACACTCTGGATGACACAAGGACCACTATCCCACTCAAAAGATTTGTGCAGAAACTAAAGTATGTCAGCTATGTCCAAACTCACGTCAACGACATGTTCCATGCGGAAAGTGAAATATTCGATATAAAGTGTACTGAGCACCACCTTGTGGTACCTTTAAATCACTGCACATCTTGTTTCCCCCCAGCAGTTGTCAATATTTAATGAATTTGCTGGCACAATTATTAAAACAACTCTGAAGTCTGAACAAAAGGACATGTTTTGAATAACTACTTGTCTTGATAGGAGAAACACAAATTTCAATGTGAGGAACATCTTATCCCACATATACTCTTGTGGAAAGCCATGTACTTGGAATTCAAAAATACACAAATGCAAATCCTGGTGCGCACATTTTGTTCTTCATTCAGCACCTTGCACGTTATGAATAAGGTAACAGCTACTGGCATATGAAGCAAACAGTTCATGATGGATATTGAAATCTACTTTACAAAAACAACTATTACCTCCATGAAGGCGTTCATCTGTTTCTGCACCCGATTTACAAACCTCCACTGGATGACTAAGCTGCATGTGGAGAAGAAACAAAGTAAAAATCGAACCCAGAGGCAAGTGAGAATACTCGGTAACTTACTTTGATCTTTAGCTGTTTAAACGTTTCAGCTGGTTGAGAAAACACCTGCCTCTCTGGGACAACTGATGGCTAGTTTTGAGACCTCACTGATGCTGAAATAAACACTGGTCTAGTACAGAGAGGGACCACAATGTTGATGTGTGGCGTTAAAGGACATAACTATGAGGAAACATATCATGTTATAGGAATGATATTTAAAATATTAAATGTGCTAGAAAAGGGCAGTTTTGAGCATTATTTGTTAAACTACAATTGCTGGACAAAAGGGCCTAGATACAAACCGATAAAAGACAAGTTTAGGATTATGATCAAGAAATTCTTCTTTATACCAAGCACGACAAATACCTTGAATGACAGATGAGAAAGGTCGGTGAAGGAAACAAAGCTTTGGTATAATTGAAGTGATGGGTAGGTACAGTATGAACAAAGAACAAAGAAAATTACAGCGCAGGAACAAGCCTGCACCGACCATGTTGCCTGACTTAACTAAAGTCCATATCCCTCTATTCCCATCCTATTCATGTATTTGTCAAGACGCCCCTTAAAAGTCACTATCGTACCTGCTTCCACTACCTCCCCCGGTAGCGAGTTCCAGGCACCCACCACCCTCTGTGTAAAAAAAACTCCCTCTTACATCTCCTTTAAACCTTGCCCCTCGTACCTGAAACCTGTGCACCCTAGTAATTGACTCTTCCACCCTGAGAAAAAAGTTCTGACTATCCACTCTGTCCACGCCTCTCATAATCTTGCAGACTTCTATCAGGTCACCCCTCAACCTCCGTCGTTCCAGTGAAAACAAATTAAGTTTCTCCAACCACTCCTCATAGCTAATGCCCTCCATGCCAGGCAACATCCTGGTAAATCTTTTCTGTACCCTCTCCAAAGCCTCCACATCCTTCTGGTAGTGTGGCAACCAGAATTGAACACTATATTCCAAGTGCTCTTAGAATTGCATGCAAAATATCAATCTGAATAGGAAATCGTCTCAGCAGCAGGAGACAAAGAGTAGGGATAATCGATACTCTAAACGGCAGGATGTGACTCACGGCATCCCACAGGGATCCATGTTAGGACCTCAGCACTTTCAGATTGACAAGGGGATTGGGAGCCACATATTCAGGTTTGCCAATGACACAAAACCAAAATTTGTTCTTGTATTCGACTTTAAGTGTAATACCACACCCCAAGGCCTTTCACAGGGACTTCACAAAGCAAAATATGACAAAACAGAAGATGGGCAGCTTTGTAAATAGTGTTGATGGAAACATAAAATTACAAGTGATTTGTAATACAGGTTAAGGGAATGGGGAAACAAAAACAAAAAAATGCTGGCAATACATGGTAGGCCAGGTAACTGTGAAGAGAGAAACAGTATTAAAGAAGTTTTAAAAGTTGATAATTGTCTGCCAAAACTAGAAAAATGTACAAATATAACAGCTTTTAGGCAAGTGCAGAGGCAGTGTACAAGGATTGGTTTGAGTGGGTGTGAGGAAGAACAAAAGGGAAGGCCTGTGATAGGTTGGAAGGCAGGAGGGATTAAATGACAAGAGAAATGCTGGTGCAAGATAGAATGAGATAGCAAGGGGATATATTTTTAAAAAATGGATCTAGAGGAAGGGTAATTGGGGAAACCAGAATCAGCAACAATTGCTGAAAGAAAAATTGAGCAAGAGGTTTTTTTTATTCATTTATATATAGGTTTAAGGTGAGAGGGGAGAGATACAGAAGTGTCCAGAGGGGCAACTTTTTCACACAGAGGGTGGTGAGTGTCTGGAACAAGCTGCCAGAGGTAGTAGTAGAAGCGGGTACAATTTTATCTTTTAAAAAGCATTTAGATAGTTACATGGGTATGATGGGTATAGAGGGATATGGGCCAAATGCGGGCAATTGGGATTAGCTTAGGGGTTTAAAAAAAAAGGGCGGCATGGACAAGTTGGGCCGAAGGGCCTGTTTCCATGCTGTAAACTTCTGTGACTCTATGCCAGAACATGGACATCACTGGCTGGTCAGCCTTTATTACCCATCCCTAGTTGCCTTTGAAATGGTGGTGGTGAGCTGCCTTCTTGAATCGCAGCAGTCCACGTTCAGGCGGTTGACCCACAATGCCGTTAGGGAGGGAATTCCAGGATTTTGACCCAGCGACTGTGAAGGAATGGCGATATATTTCCAAGTCAGGATGGTGAGTGGCTTGGAGGGGAACTTGCAGGTAGTGGTGTTCCCATGTATCTGCTGCCCTTGTCCTTCTAGATAGAAGTGGTCGCGATCTGAAATTGTTGAACTCAATGTCGAGTTTAGAAAACTGTAAAGTGCCTAATTGAAAGAGATAGTATTGTTTCTTGAGGTTATGTTGGCTTTCGTTGTAAGGTGCACAATAAAGAGGCTGTCAAAAAGATGATGCCAAAGTGAGATCAGAAAGAAAATGTTGGGTGCTTAAGGTCACGCTTGCTAAATTGAATTGAATGCACTGTTCCAGAAAATGGTTGCTCAATCTGTGTTTGGACTCCCCAGTGTAGAGAAGACTTACAATGTGAGCAGTACAAATGGTTTACTAAATTGAAAGAAGGACAAGTAAATCATTGCTTCATTTGAAATGAGCATTTAGGGTACTAGAGAGAGGAAAGGGAAGAAGTATTAAGATATTCAAAATATAAAGATAAAGATGAAGATGAAGTCAAGAAAAATTTCTTTTCCATTGATTGTGGAATACAGACAGAATCACAGCATAAAACCTAGAGCCAGATCTTTCAGGAATTAAGTTAGGAAACATAACTACACACAAATGGTGGTAGTCATTTGAAATGCACTTCGACAAATTGCAGTTGATGCTGAGTCAATAATTAATTTTTAAAGCAGAGATTCATTTTTTTGTTAGCTAATGGCATTAAGGGATAAGGGGCAAAGACAGTTATATGGAGTTAGGTCTCAGAATAGCCATGATCTCAGTGAATGATGCAACAGGCCTCTAATCCTGTTCCTATGTCATACAAGCATAGAAGAACCAACCAGATAGACCAAATGCCCTTCATTACTTATACGATTAACGTTCTAGCAATAATACTTCCAAACAGCAATTGTAACTTTCATTGTGCAATAGGGAGCCCAAACTATAACATTAAACAGACAATTTCTATTATGTCTTAATATCTTTTGAAAATTAGTTATCACAAAGATGGGAACACAAGCTTGAGTCGCAGAGCAATAATCCAACAGTTTTGAAATTGTGGTGGCAAAGCACAAACCTCATTAAACCTTCTGGTTTAGGACATTAATGTTTCCAAAATAACTATTACATTAAAAAAAAATTCACAACAACTCAGAAGTAAAACAGTCACAATACTTAGGAATAACTAGCATCTGTAGTTGAGGGGAAGACACAAAGGTGGTAATGGAAAGGCGAGAACAGCTAAATTAAATAAATAGTCACTTACTCGATATATTCCCTTTTGTTTTCATTCGTAACCACCATGTCTGAACCATTGGGTTTCAGATCCACTTGATAGGTCTACAAAGGACATGTTAAATTATTGAAGGTGCACAATAAAGAGGCTGTCAAAAAAGATGATGCTCAAACAAAAACAATAATGCGTGATTACTTAAATTCAGGCCCCATGAAACATTTAATATACATCTTTCCAAAGAAATGCATACTGAAATGAATGCTTAAAAACCATCAACTGTACAAAAAGAAACTTTCTGGCATGCTGTATGGCTGCAATAGGTTATCTTTTACACAGAGTCATCAAAGAGGCATCACTCAGCAAAGAAACAACCACAAGTTAACAGAGATAATACATCAGCGGAGGCTTTCTCTTAGGTAGACCAGCTGCTCCATGAAAACTGCAGGAGATGGTTAATCATCCATGTGACATTATCAATAGCAATGAAGGTCACTGATGCCTTTTACGACAAAACCCCCCCCCCCATAAAAACAGGTATGTCACAGGAATTAATGCCTTTTCAAGGCTTTCTTCTATTTAGTGGATAATTGTGATAATTTATTCTAATTTGAACTTTTTGAATGTTGTTGACGCTGCGCTCATCTAGGAAAGCAGAGAATATTCCATCACACTCCTGACTTGTGCCTTGTAAATGGTGGACAGGCTTTGGCGGGGGGGTCAGGTGCTGAACTACTCACTGCAGAATTCCCAGTCTCTGGCCTACTCTGGTAGCCGCAGTATTTATACGGCTGGTCCACTTCAGTTTCTGGTCAATAGTAACCCCCAGGATGTTGATAGTGGGGAAGTCGGCGATAGCAATACCATTGAATGTCACGGCGATGTTTGGATTCTCTGTTGTTGGAGGTGGCCATTGCCTGGCACTTGTGTGGTGCAAATGTTATTTACCACTGAACAGCCTAAATCCGAATGTTGTCCAGATCTTGCTGCATTTGGGCACATGCTGCTTCAGTGACTGAGGAGTCACTAATGGGGCTGAACATTCAGCAATGAACACCCCCACTTCTGACCTTATGATGGAGGGAAGGTCATTGATAAAGCAGCTGAATATTGTTGGGTCTTGAACATTATGCTGAGGAACTCCTTTAGTGATATCCTGGGAGCAAAATGATTGACCTCCAACAATAACGACCTTCTCCCTTTGTGCTAGGTATGACTCCAACAACTGGAAAGCTTTCCCCCTTATTCCCATTGACTCCAGTTTTACCAGTGCTCCTGGTCAAATGTTCCCTTGACATCAAGGACAGTGACTCTCACCTCCCCTCTTGTACTTAGCCCTTTGGCTGATGACTGGACCAAGACTGTGATGTCAGGAGCTGGGTGGCCTGATGGGAACCCACACTGATTGTCAGTGATCAGGCTATTGCTCAGTAAGTGCTGCTTGATAGCACTTTGCTGATGATCGGGTATACACTGATTGGGTGGTAATTAGCTGGGTTGGATTTGTCCTGCTCTTTGTGGACAGGGCATACCTGGGCAACTTTCCACATTGCCAGGTGGATGGCCATGTTGCAGCTGTACCAGAACAGCTCGGCTAGGGTTGCAGTTATTCTAAAGCCCAAGCCTTCAATACTATTGCCCATAGCCTTTGCAGTATTGACTGCAATCAGCTATTTCTTAATATCATGTAGAGTGAATCAAATTGGCTGAATACTGACATCTTCGATGCTGGGGAGCTCAGAAAAAGACTGAGATGGATCATCATCGGCACTTCTGGCTGAAGATTGTTGTAAATGCTGCACCCTTGTCTTCCACACTGATTCAATTTTGGAGAATTGCTTTCATCGGAGTTCTCAAAAGCTTGATTTATGTGCTCTTTTTGTAAATGTCAGCAGCATGAACACCTTGAAATATTGCAATCTTAAAATCTGTGGGTGGTTTGAAATTTACATACCTGCCCAAAATTTTCTTCATCTATACAAAACCTGAGATCCAGCTCAGTTGGGTCATTTTCAAGAATCCATTTCAAAGAATTGAAATATTCGCCATCCTAAAATGGAACAACAATAATTTAACGAGTTAAAAATGTGCAAATGCATATATAGCATGCATTGAACATCTAATTCATTAGCACTTCTTTTTTGCCTTTTAACACCATCTATCTTGTCATTTGATCTTTCCTGACTTCCACCCAAACACCTTTCCACTTGTTCTTTCCTCCATCCCCTCCAAACACTTTCCTTACTTGACTTGACGATAGCACCCCTCAGCACTCCCAGTTCTGACAAATAGTTACCGACCTGAAATGTTAACCCTGTTCCTCTCTGCACAGATGCTGTCAGTCCTGCTGAATATTTCCAGCATTTTCTGTTTTCATGAAGTGACAGTCTGATTCTACCAATTACTTGGACGCCCCAGCCCCCAGTTCAACAACATTTAGGGAAGCACACACACAAGATGGACACATGGTTCAAAAGGTGTTATGTAAAGCAAAATTAGAAACAAAACTAGTACAACAAATCGACCATTAACAGAACCTGAATGATCTGAAAGAATGCACATTGGGGTAGTTTTACTGTATAAAATAAAGAGGAAGATGAATATCAAATCAAGGGCTGAATTTCTACAAGTGAAACAGTACATTTATTTTTAGTGACACTTGTTATTGATGTCATTACACTACCATGCTGTAAAATTTTGTAAACTATTTCTCTCTTCCTGTTTTGCCATGCTAAGTTGCTGAACAAAATGTGGGTGTTATGATAGGGGCAGTTAGGCAGGAAAAAGGATTACATCAAAACAACTGAAAAAAGGTTGTTCATAAAACGAGTGACTAAGATATGCAGAACGATCACACGTAATTTACTCGAACTTGGCTGATGTGACAATGTCATTCAGAGAAATTTTATTTTGTAACATCATCTTCACAGAATAAAACATTTTGTACATATAGCAGCTGAGAGAATGCTTTGTTCCTCTTTGAGTCAAGTTGTAGTTCTATACAGTTCAGCTTCGTTGAAAATACTTCCAGAAATATTACTTAAGAAAAATACCAAAATTCTCACAAGTGGCTGCAGTCCTAAAAACTGCAGTTCTTTCACTGGGCCAAGTCTTCCAAGGGATGTGATCTTTGTAGATTGCAATCTCCTATTATTTTCTTAATACCTGAGCTTTGTATTTGTCACCTGAACTTCTGAACTAGGCCTCTTCAGAAATGCAGAGCATATCTGTTCTGGGGGCCCTTCCTCGGCGTGTAGGATATCAGGAGAAGTGCAGTCATGTCCCCCTTTTTATGGCACTATCTGCCATATTCCAGTAAGTTTAAAGAACCCAAAGCTTACTGTGAGAAGCAATGGAGAGAAGACAAGTATATAAGGTAATTGGATGAGGGAGTAGGGTGACAGGTGTATAGCGGAGGGGTTAGAATGGCAGGGAGATGGGTGAGAGTTTAGAGTGTCAGGTTAAGTGGGTAGGGGAGTAGAAGGAAGGTAAGTGGGTGAGGGGACAGGGAGCAGATACATGGGTGATGGGGTGGTGGGCAGATACATGTGTGAAGAAGTAGGGTGGGTCGGGGGATATTTTGATGATTGGTAAGTGACAGGGGAGGGGTGCTTGGGTAATTCCAGGGGTGCTGGCGATGCAGAGTTGAAGAGTCAGTAGTATTGTTATCCAGGAGTTAGAACTTGTTTTAATCCTTCCAACTTTTCTTAGGTAACTATTTTCAGTAAGTGAGTCAGAACTACCTGAAGTCTCTAACTCAAACTCAGTTTCGGATGCAGTGGAAATTCCCATCGAAGTGAATCTTCCCAGGCATTTCCTGTATTGTCAGTGCATGGGCACTTCTAAGGAGACCCCAGCACATCTTGGGGGGGTACCTTTCTGGTACGACCATCAGGAGATCATAAGTTCTGTGCCACTGTCTTGTTCCACTCTAACTGTTCATCTAAAATCAACTGTATCACCAGTCTTTATAATATGTTGCTATTATAGATCATGCAGTGGAACAAAACATTACAGGGTATCTATGTACCATAGGGAGAACATGAGAGCAGCAATCCTGTGTAATCTTGAGAGAAAGAAAGTCCAATGTTAGGTCACCCCATACACAAACGCACACTGAAGTTGCAACCAATTTCCGGGTGAAACTCTTCAGGGCCTTGTAACTGAGATAGTGATTGATTTTTTATGATTGTCCAACGGATTATGTGCAGCAACTCAAAGTTGCTTTTGTACTCACCACTGACTCCATATCTTTCAGTGTGATCGATTTTCCCAACATCATCTTGTAAAATGGTCTGATAAAGAAACCTGCAATAGAAGCAAAACAAAAGTGCTGAATATAAACTTAACAGCTCATTAAATCAGCGTATTAGCAGAGACCGCATGGTACAAAATCACTTTTGTGATTTTCCTTGGCAGTGAACGTGGTGTTAATATTCACCCAGCAGACTTTGTGTCTGTGGCAGCAACTTGGAAAGGCAGCTCTTTTACCCCAATCTCCAGGTTACTGTTGGACATGTTGGATCAGTAATGTTTTTACCTGTGGCCTCAATCAAGAAATTTCACATCTAATAACCATAAATTATTACGTTTTTGCTTACAATATTTTATTTACAAAAAATATTGAAATCTTAGCACAGCTTAGCAGATAACTGAAAACCCCACTATTCTTTCAGCTTTCATTAACACACCTGCTTGTCATTACTCTTTAGCTCAATTCTTCCTTCAGAATTTATCATTCTACCAATTGTCCAACACTAAGCCTGATGCACCATACATACAACCTCAATGGATAAAATTGAAGAATTATCATAGAATCCCTACTGTGCAGAAGGAGGCCATTCGGCCCATAAAGCCTGCATCGACAACAATCCCACTCAGCCACTATCCCACGTATTTACCCTGCTAGTCCCCTGACAACTAAGTGACAATTTAGCGTGACCAATCAACCTAACCCACACATCTTTGGAGTGTGGCAAGAAACAGGTGCACTGGGACGAAACCCACGCAGACACGGGGAGAATGTGCAACCTCCACAGACAATTCCCAAGGCCTGAATTGAACCTGGATCCCTGGTGCTGTGAGGCAGCAGTGCTAACCACAGTGCTACTGTGCTGCCCCAAAAAACAAGCCATCTCTTAAAATGTGAAACCTCACAACGTGACATTACAACTGTGCCCAATGGTGATAGGGGAAGGTCAGCAGAATGATCTCCAGTGGGGGACAAACTATCAAGATAGCGATGAATGAACAAAAGACAATTGATTACAGTGAACAGGGTTCTCTAGCAAGTTAGCAAATATAGAATTAAAATCATACGCAACCAAATTTCTTTTTCATACAACAGACAATTAAAAGGAACGTCATCAGCAGTAAACTGCCATTTAACGAAATCTCCCCATTAACAGCCATTTGCTGTTGCTGAGTAGATAGGGAGGTGCTTAAGACTTGGATTTAATATTTGTAAAATCATGCATGGTGACCATCAACAGGCAAGTCAAAATTCCAGAATCGTTACTTCTTTATAAATGCAATTAAATTTATTTTTTCTTATAAGAAGAATCTCTCCTCTATTTATTTATTTGCATTTGTTCTAGGTAAAAAAATATCCACTGACAGTGTTACTAAATCAGTCATTACAGTTTCATAGGGTAGAGGTGGAGAGATTCTTTCCACTTAGAAGGGAAACCAGAACTAGAGGGCACGGCCTCAAAATAAGGGGGGGCCAGTTCAGAACAGAGTTGAGGGGGAACTTCTTCTCTCAGAGGGTAGTGAATCTCTGGAATTCTCTGCCCATTGAAGTGGTGGAGGCTTCCTCGTTGAGTATGTTTAAATCACGGGTAGATAGTTTTCTGATCGATAAGGGAATTAGGGGTTATGGGGAGCAGGCGGGTAAGTGGAACTGATTCACTTCAGATCAACCATGATTTTGTTGAATGGCGGGGCAGGCTCGAAGGACCAGATGGCCTACTCCTGCTCCTATTTCTTATGTTCTTATATTGTTTTTAAAATGCATTTGCTTTTGATGCATACAAAATGCACAAATATCAGAACCAAGATAAACAACTTAGCTTGCTGTTCTGCAGTTAAATCATTTCTCTGCCTGTAATTAGCCAAAAGAAATAGTATGTCTCCCATGCATTCAGTAACTGAAATTCTCTACCACTAAAAGCTGTAGATGCGCAAAGATTTACTAATCGTTTGAATGAACACATTTCTCTTCATCCTATACCAGCTCCTCATTCTGAGACCCTAGGCCCTAGTTCTAGATTCACCAGGAAACTCTTCCAACACTTGGGATAGCAAAAATAGTTCTCAAAACAATCTCTTGTATTAAACAAACAGAACACAATTAGCTTGTCCAACAGATAAAAGGCTTTTAGCTCTGAAAACAAAATGAGGGAGGAAGAGGAATGACTCGCCACAAACAGGAGACCAAAAAGATTCTTCCCCACTATCAAATTCTGCTAGAACTTGAGTGCCGGCCACCTGGCTTTGTGAATCATTGCCCTTTTGTGATTCATACCGAATTTCTTTAAACATCTAAGCTAGTCAAACTGTGTAATGATTCAGCAATTCTGGTTGACATATACTTACTTGCAAGCACTGCCCTATAATCAAAACATCTAACTTACCATCAAGTAACTTTCCATGGTGCACTGCCATTCCAGCCACACGTCCAATGAATTTGAAGTAAGATAGATGATCTTCATTACACAAACCAGAATTTGGATTGATCTGAAGTGTGTAATTATCCCTGTTGGAAGGTATTTTAAAAAGCTGAAGTTTCAAATACTGAATAAAATAGTGAGGAACCTTACAGCAAGGATTATTTGGACAAAGGAAAGATCAAATTCTTGAGACATTCTGTGCTCAAGTGCATCAGTTTCAGGCAGGACCCTCAAGTGATTTGATTTTCAGACCTGCAAGCATCACTTCAATCTTGCTGAAACAAAGAATGACTTATATTTAAATATTTTTAAAATATATATTCACGTATTGAGACAGGGATACATAAGAGCATAAGTGTCCAGATACAAATCAAGAGAAACTCAGACTAAATTAATCAATCAATTAATGGCACCAATAGTAATAGTTAACATTCTTAAGTATTAAGCTAGCAAAAATAGCTGTTAAGAGAAAATCATACATTTCAAGCCTCTCATCATGTCATTTAAAATTCTTAGAAAGCTGGACAGGATGCTGAGAGGCTCTTTCCCTGGCTGAGGCATAAAGGGGTCAATAAGTTTGGACTAAGATGAGGAGGAAATTCTTCACTCAGTGAGTTGTGAATCTTTGGAATTTTCTACCACGGTGCACTGTAGATCCTCAGTCGTTGCATATATTCAGGACTGAGATCAATATATTTTTGTGCACTAAAGGGATTCATAGGATATGGGGATGGGGTGGGAAAGTGGAATTGATGTTACTAAATGGTAAAACAGACTCAAGGGGCAATGCAGATTATTCTGTTTCTGATGTGCTTAAATCGTCAGGTTGCCGCAGTGGTTTATGGTTCAATTGTAGTCACTCCTTACATTCAGTGCATTTGGTAGCCAAACAGCAGACAGAAAGTGTTCAGAGACAACAGATGAATAAACAATTGGACGGTATGGGATTTTCAGGTGGTGTTGCTTGAGGCAAAATTATTGGCAAAGATATTGCAAGATCTCAATACCCTAATTCATATGGATGCTCGAAAGCTTCAACATACACCTGAGAAGCTAAACCATGCCTTGGTTTAGTTTGAAACAAACGACTTCTCTGACAATGTAACTGTCTCTTAGGACCATGCGGGCTTTCATTCTTGACTGTGAGATTATCATAATCATGTTTGAATTTTGAACCTTCTGACTGAAAAATGACTATTATAAATGGAATCAAATTAACAGTGAAAGTCATGAGGTCCCCCTCCCACCCCCCTAAAACTGCATAGGTGCAATTGTGACACTTAATTGAATTTTGTCACTGTTCAATCATTTATTCTTTCTGTTCAGAATTTCATAAAACAAAGGAACTTCAGACATCCACATAGGAATGATTCAAGCAAGTTTGGTCATTTCACTGAATTATATAAATAATCCATTGAGTTTAAGAATTCAAGAGGTAATCTATTTTGACGTGTTTAAAGAAATTGAGAGAATAGATAGAGAGAAATTGTTTCCTCTGCTGTGGGAGCCCAAAACAAAACATCAAATTTAGAGATAGGACGCTCAGGGAGTGAGCCAGCAAGCATTCCTTCATACAAAAATTGTATAAATCTATAATCTTCACCCCAAGAATTTGTTGAGGCTAGGACAGTTTTGAAGGTTTCAAAACTGAGATTGATTCTTTTTTAGGCAAGGGCAGTAAGAGATACAGTACCAAGATGCACTGATGGAACTAAGATACAGATTATCTGCAATTTAAACAAATGATAGAATAGTCAAGGGGCACTGAATAGCTGTTTCTATCTGTCGACGTGAATTCGAAGCTGTTAATTAAAGAGATATTGTTACAATATGTATATGTAATAGTGTAAATTAATGTAGATATTGCATACTTACGTGGCTGAATATTCAAAAAGTCCATAGTAAGGATTGAACATTTCTTTCGACAAAAGGAAGAACCATTCTCTTGCTACACCTCCATAATCAAGTCCTTTCTCTGACTCAAATTCTATCCAAAGTCTGGCCTTTAGCACATCTGGTCGTTTTAAGGACATAATCCGTCTGTAAGACTCCTCTAGAATGTTGCCTCTGTGTAGTTTCATTTCAAATCTATTGGGTATGTCAGCCTGGAACAAAAAATAGAACCGTAAGTAATGGTTGCAACTCAGTCCTCCAAAACCCACACTTCATATTCAGGACGAGAAAAAAAATCCAAATATTTATAAAATCTAAAATTAAAGAATCCACACATCTTTGCTGCAAAAGTTAGTTATAGAAACAGCAACAAATATGACATATGAAAAAGAACACAACGTAACCGAAAATGTTTAATTCCAATTTTATTATTCTGCACATTGTGAATTCAACTTGGATCTCGAAGGCCATTCGCAGCACCCAAAAAAGGACGAGACATCTGAATATGGCACTGAAATTTTAAAATAAAGCAAAAACAATGGGGAACATAGTACAAACTACTCAGTGTATTTTTTTTTAAATCAGACAGCTACCATAAAATCTAAACAAAAACGTGGGTCAGCATCTGTGGTGCTCTGTAAAAGTTTGATTATGGGAGCTTTAACATTTAAGGCACACATTTGGTGTCAATCACACTTGTTATATGTTTTAAACGACAGATTTATTTGAAGAAAATCTGCGCAACTCTGCAATCAAATTACATAACCACACAATCAACTTCAACAACAATGGAGAATGTAGCACAATTCAACGCAAGGGTAATTAGCTTTTCCACGAGACGTTTCCTGTTGCTAGTTCATATTACACATGCATTTTCATTATGTCTGATAATCAAAATTATGCTTTGCAATATAGTACCTCTCAAGCTATTCATAAGGCAGCATACTGAATACTTACAGGCTTCTTCAATTTCTTCCTGAAGTAATCATACTTCTGCTTGAATTCTCTGGAATATGGCACAGCCTGCAAGAAAGCACAGGTCCGTTTAAAAAAAACTAAAACAACACTGGTATTTCTTTATTTTAATTATTGGAAAGTTGCATCATCTGACATCACACCGATATTCCCCAATGTTGGAAAATGCGATGCTGTATTGTCAGGGTGATGACGGTATGCATTTACCTTGACTTTCCTCTCATATTTGTAAAATAAATCTATACACATTATACTGGCAGCAAGGTGGCACTGCTGCCTGGACCCAGGTTCAATTCCGGAATTGGGTGATTGTCTGTGTGGAGTTTGCACATTCTCCCCGTGACTGCATGGGTTTCCTCCGGGTGCTCCGGCTTGCTTCCACAATCCAAAGACCTCAGATGTCCTATCCCATTTTAGATTTTATAAATATTTGGATTTTTTTTCTCGTCCTGAATATGAAGTGTGGGTTTTGGAGGACTGAGTTGCAACCATTACTTACGGTTCTATTTTTTGTTCCAGGCTGACATACCCAATAGATTTGAAATGAAACTACACAGAGGCAACATTCTAGAGGAGTCTTACAGACGGATTATGTCCTTAAAACGACCAGATGTGCTAAAGGCCAGACTTTGGATAGAATTTGAGTCAGAGAAAGGACTTGATTATGGAGGTGTAGCAAGAGAATGGTTCTTCCTTTTGTCAAAAGAAATGTTCAATCCTTACGATGGACTTTTTGAATATTCAGGATTGGTCATGGTAAATATGTCGGGTTACAGAGATAGGGCAGGGGAGATACTCTGTCAGACAGTCGGTGCAGACTCGATAGGCCGAATGGCCTTCATCAGCACTGTTGGGATTCTACAACCAAAATAACATGCTTACTGAATGTTTTGTATGTTCACGGAGTACTGTCAGTCTACTGGCCTAGATGTTCTGATCTCTGGATGGTTGGAGATGGGACATACCCCTCAAGATATACTCCCGCTCTCCTCAGATGTCCCAACACACTGACTCTGTGGGAATTGCCCAGGAAGTTTTGAAATCCACTGGGCAACTCAATGGCTCCTTGGGCCACTCTGAGAAATCTCCAACTGTGAGTTCACGTCAGAGACTTCGGAGGGTTCTGATGTACTTACCAGAATAGTTACTCAGGAAAAATTCCATGAGCAGAACATTAGAGGGATGGGGCATTAAGATAGCAGGCAGGGAGGAAAAAAGGACGGGGTTCTATTTTAGCCCCCCCCTCCACCTGATCTGCGAAGGGCAGCCTCTAGGAATGAACTTATGAAGGAACACCCCCTTCCTTTGAAAAATTAAAAAAAGGGCTTCCTCACTCTCACCTGACAGCACCATTTTATGGTGTGAGCCATGCTTATCACGGTCAATTCATTTAGTAACAACTAACCCTCCTGACTTCCCACTGACTCCCTCCAACATACTGCCAACTGACCTCTCTCCCTTGACCCTCCAACTCCACCCACCACCCCCCACTGACTTGACCTCGCCACCACTCAAACACCCCACCCACTTACACTTATTCGCTAACACACTGAAAAGCTACTGATACGTTCAAAAGCTTTTCAGTGCATTAGTGAATGAAGGTTAAATGAAAACTGGCAACTAGTGCCATAAAAAGTAGATGCAGCTAGGTTTTCTCCTGACAATCTTGCATTACAAGAAAGGATTCAGAAGTTACGCTCTGCATTTTTGAACAGACCCGGTTCAAAGGTCTAGGCCAAGAATGCAGAGCTCCATCTCAGTGTGTAAAAACAAATAGGAGTGGAGTGGCTCTGTATGTCTATGCCTCGCAATTTCTTATCCAATTAACTCCATAGTAATGGTGGATGCTTGTATGCCTCAATATTATTCACAATGCAAAATCAGGACTGTATAATTAGATAGTTGTTTATCTCTATATCGTAGAATAACTTTAATATTTGCATTACATCTTCCATCAAACTAATTGCTCCTGGAAAACTCTTATTTAGTTGCTAGAACTTTTCTTCATAACTTTGCAACCTCAAAGGCCTGGAACTATTTTCCAACTTTATAATGAATCTATATCCTTCAAGGCAGGCGACCAAACTGCCATGACATGACATGACATGAGTTCAAGTCCCACTGCAGGGCTTGTTGTCCACAGAAGAAACCAGTCACTGGTGAAGGCAGGCAGACATGAATTGGTGCTGGTCCCCTGTCTGGGTAAACGGGGAGGTAAACGGCAAGGAGAACATGCCTTATGAGGATAGGTTGAGGGAGCTTGGTCTCTTCTCCCTGGAGAGACGAAGGATGAGAGGTGACCTGATAGAGGTTTACAAGATGTTGAGAGGTCTGGATAGGGTAGACTCTCAGAGGCTATTTCCAAGGGCTGAAATGGTTGCTACGAGAGGACACAGGTTTAAGGTGCTGGGGGGTAGGTACAGAGGAGATGTCAGGGGTAAGTTTTTCACTCAGAGGGTGGTGGGTGAGTGGAATCGGCTGACGTCGGTGGTGGTGGAGGCAAACTCGTTGGGGTCTTTTAAGAGACTTCTGGATGAGTACATGGGATTTAATGGGATTGAGGGCTATAGATAGGCCTAGAGGTGGGGATGTGATCGGCGCAACTTGTGGGCCGAAGGGCCTGTTTGTGCTGTGGCTTTCTATGTTCTAACATCCCCCTGTAAAACCACCCGTCAAATCCAAAAAATGATGGCTGATAGGAAAGGTGATGATTCAGCAATGTGGCAACCCCATGTAACATGGGGAAAAGCTGAAGGTGGAAAAGAAAGGGAATGTTCTGTAACAATCTAAAATAATTTGTTCTTACTGGAAATGCAAGAGCATCCAGTTGCATATTTGTAGCCAATGCTCTGAAATTGAGAATTAATTCAGTCCCTGGTTTAAAAAAAATACAAACATAAAATGTTTTGTTTGTGAGATTTTCTTTGTCTTATATGAAAACAAATCAATCTTATCCTATTTATTAGCTGTCTATATAGATTTAGGTCATCAGCAAATGTATTACAGTTACTCAGGAAAGACAGGATTCCAATGGGGCATTATTTGGTTACTTGTTCCACATGCAGTGAATTTTCCATTAACACCACTCTCTATCCCTGTTGATAGGTCAATTCTCAAAACACCTTTAAAGATGATTGTTTTAAGCTGCACCAGTTGCTCTCAGCCCTGCCAATCTTTCACTGGCTGATCATTTGAACAAAATGAATTGAAAAATCCTCACCCTCTCCACAAATCCAATGGAAGTTTCATTATAGAATTCCTACAAAGCAGAGGGAGGCCATTCGGTCCATTGAGCTTCCAACAAGCACAATCCCATTCAGGCCTTACCCCCGTAACCCCACTGCTGGCTCCCCTGACACTAAGGGGCAATACATCATGACCAATCATCCTAACCCACACATCTTTCGACGGCAGGAGGAAACCAGAGCGCCCAGAGGAAATCCACACAGCCACGAGGAGAACGTGCAAACTCCACACAGACACTCACCAAGGCCTGGCACTGTGAGGCAGCAGTGCTAACCACTATGCCACCATGGTCCCCCAGCCTCATATGCTAACCTGCATCCTTCTGTTCTCCCATATTTGGCTTGCTTTGCATTTAATGTCCCTTGATAATGCCACTGGAAGCACAACTGGGCCCTATAGTCAACCTGAAGCCCTAATCTTCCTACTTCTCTCCCTACCTTTAACAATTCAGCAAAACCAACCTTTGACTTTGCTCTATTCATTTTCCCTAATTATTATTTTGCTATGCCCTGGCATTCATTTTTGTTTCTCATCAAACATCTGGGGATACATACAACATTAAAAGAGCTATTTTATGCAAGTTACTTTTGAAGAATGAACATATTGATACACATTTGGAAAATGATTTCAAACCATACAAAGGACATTGTCCTATTCAGCAGTTCTTTTGGATATTCCTGTCAGCTATTATTGTTCTGTGACAATTCTATTGTATAGATTATTGCAAAAGCGAACTGCACACAAAATTTGAACTGGCATTTAATTTACAGGCATCTGTTGAGGAAGGCAAGAAGAAGCGAAGAAAAATGTGCTTCCTCTACCATTCAAGTATGTATCAACTGTGATTCGTGTGATCCTGAACTATTTGTGCATCTCCCTGATTACATATAGAATAATTTTTCAGCTGAAAATATGAGTGGGCTAGGATGAGGATAATGAGTAGGAGGGAGATGAGAATGGAAATTTAAAAGCTGCCGATATAGGAAAATGAAAACATGAAATTTAGCAATTTATTACTTACAGGACCGGTAATGGCTGGATTCTGTAGTCTTGGATCCTCCCATTGTGTGATTTTGGTATCTATAAGATGACAGCAGAATATTTTTCACTATATGATTCTAAGTCTTATGAAAGCAAGCATAGTTGAAGTAACACATTGAAATACCCTAATTAAATTTGCTCTTGCTGTTCACTTTTACACTGATGTAAAATACATTTGGAAATTCTAAAGTCATCCTACATAAAATCAGCATGAAGTCAAGAAAAAGGTCCATCACTTTTCAAGGGCAACTTGTGATTGGAAAAAAATGCCAGCCTTGCTGGCACCAACTATATCCTGAAGACAAATTGCTAACAATCTGGAAGAAGAGTATTGAAATAGAGAATGCTAATCAATTTTGTGGCAATACAAATATCAAGCCAGTACAGCTGCAACAGTGGCATCTACCCGGTAATGTGGAAAATTGCCTAGGTACGCTCTATACGCGAAATGCAGGACAAATTCTACCTAGCCAATTACCGCTCCATCAGTCTACTCTTGATCATCAGAAGGGGTCATACACAGTACCATCAAGTGGCACTTTCTTAGCAATAAACAGTCAGTTTGGGTTTCACTAGGGTCACTCAGCTCCTGACCTCATTACAACCTTGGTTCTAACATGAACAAAAGAGCTGAACTCCAGAGGTGAGGTTAAGAGCGACTGCCCTTGCCACTAAGGCAACATTTGACAGAATGTGGCATCCAGGAGCTTTAGCAAATTGGAGTCAATGGCACACGCTTCAATAGTTGGAGTCATGCCTGGCACAAAGGAAGATTGTTGTGGTTGTTGCAGGTCAATCATCTCAGCACCAAGATATCATTGTAGGAGTTCCACGGGATAATGTCCTTGGCCCAATCATCTTCATCAATGACCTTCCCTCCATTTTTAGAAGTGGGGATGTTCGCCGATGATTGTACAATGTTCAGCAACATTTGCGATTCCTCAGATACTGAAGCAATCCACGCTCAAATGCTGCAAGACCTGGACAATATCCAGGCTTGGGCTGACAAGTGGCAAGTAACATTCATGTCACACAAGTGTCAGGCAATGACCATCTCCAGTAAGAGAGAATCTAATTGTTGCCTTTTGACATTCAAAGGCATTACCATCGCTGAATCGCCCACTATCAACATCCTGGGGTTCGCATTGACCAGAAACTAAATACTGTGGCTACAAGAGCAAGTCAGAGCCTATACATTCTGTGGTAAGTAACTCACCTTCTGACCCCAAAGCCTGTCCACCATCCACACGGTACAAGTCAGGAGTGTGATGGAATACTCTCCACTTGTCTTGGTGAGTGCAGCTCCAATACCACTCAAGAAGCTTGACAACATCCAGTACAAAGCAGCTCACTTTATTGGCACCCTATCCACAAACATTCACTTCCCCCACCACTGATGCACAGTGACAGTGTGCACCATCTACAAGATGCGCTACAGCAACTCACCAAGGCTGCTTTGACAGTACCTTCCAAAATCATGACCACTAACATCTAGAAGGACAATGGCAACAGACAAATGGGAACAACACCACTTGCAAGTTCCCCTCCAAGCCATTCATCATCCTGACTTGGAAATATATTGCCTTTCCTACGATGTCGCTGGGTCAAAATCCTGGGAGTCCTTCCCTAACTGTAGGTGCACCTACACCACATGGACTGCAGTGGTTCAAGAAAACAGCTCACCATCTTTTCAATGGCAATTAGGAATGGGAAATAATTGCTGGCAGAGTCAGCGATGCCCACATCCCCATCAATAAATTAGATAGGGTGAAAAGTGTCAGCTGCTAGCCTGGAGGGAGGGAAAACAGGAATGCCTTTGTGAATTGTGAATGCGTTGGTGGAAGGGCAGAAGAAGTTTTTGAGTTTTAAATAATTTGTGCATGAAGAGGCAAAGAACAAGAGTTCCAGTGTGAACTGAGGGGATTAGCTGAATCTTGGGTGCAGGTAAACAGGGTCTTGGTGTTCAGGTCTGATCTGAAGGAAGGCACCTCCAACTGCACTCTCGCAGCTGCACACTTATAAGCCTCTGTTAGGGCTTTAGATGTAAGAGGGATCCCAATGATCCAAAGTTAACAATTAAGAGTACAAAGAATATAAACATGAACTGGTACTGAGAACAACCGTTTCATATAACCCCTCTACCATAATGAAACATCTGAAAGGTACCTCACAAAAATGTTGTTCGATAAAATACGAGCCGAACCACACAAGAAAATATTAGGACTTGTGACCAAACATTTGGTCAAAGAGGTGCACTTTAAGAAGATTCATAAAAGGAGGAAAGCGAGCTGCAGTGTTTCAGAGAGTAAATTCCAGAGTCGAAGGCCTGGACAGCTGAAAGCACAGCCATGGATGGTAGAGCAAAGGAAATTGGGATACACAAGAAGCCAGAAACAGAGGACTGGAGATTTTCAAAGGATTGTCTGAGAATACAGAAATAGGGAAGGGAAAGACACGGAGGAAGTTAAACAAATGTATCAGAATGCTAAATGTTGAGGCTAGGGAAGAAGATTGCCTCAATGTCACATTGATGACGATATAAATAAATTTAAAACAAATTGTTTCAGATTTGTAAAGAGATAACTATATTCAGCAATTCTTTGAGCTGTTAGCTTTTTTGACACTGCTGGGCAGCAGTAGCAGGAGCCAAAGAGTAATTTCCAACACAAGAGTAGGTCATACTGACCAACAAGTCTATTCCACTCTCCAGGGAGCAATTCTCTCACTCCACCCCTGTAGCCCTGTGAGTATTTCCATCAAAAGCCCATTCAATTTCTTTTCAAATCTTGTGTTGCCTCTGTTTCCACGACGAGTTCCAGGTCATTGCTATTCATTGCACAAAAAATAGTTCTTTCGCATATTGCCCCGAATCTCTTTCCAAAACATTATATCTGTGTCCCCTCAGTTCTTGCACAATCAGCTAACGGGAACAATGTTTTCTTGTCTAACTTATCCAAGCCTATCAGAATCTTCTACACAACTATCAAATCTTCTTTGCTCCAAGGAGAACAACTCCAGTTTCTCCAACTTAACCCTGCAACTAATAGCCCATTCCTGGTACTATTCACATGAATTTCCTCTACACTCTCTGAAAGACCTCACATCCATTCACAAGTGCGGTGACCAGAACTGGATGTTGTGCCTAACCAGAGCTTCATAAAAGTTCAGCATAACATCCCTTCTCTCATACACAAGGCCTTTATTTATGAAGCCCAAGATCCCATATGCTTTGCTAACAACTCTTTCATATGCCCTGCCACCTTCAAAGATCTACACATCTGCACCCCAAGATCTCTCTGTCCCTACACACTCTTTAGACCTGCAGCATTATATTTTTTATGTTCTTATGTTTACATTGCTTCTTCCTATCCCTTCAGCCATCATGCAGGACTTTGAACTGAAAGCATTATCAGATCATCACATGCTGTTGTCTGTGTGTTGGGCAGGTGTGATTTGCTTTTCAGGCTTCAGGTGCAACGCAGTACAACACTAAAGTATAACATTTGGCATTTGCTCCAGAGATCACCATCAAAATTTCAAAGATTAAGATCACTAATTTTCAAAACATGTCATTTTACTCACTGTGATCTATGAAGAATGACCTTCCATCTAAATGGATCCTCTCCTCCCAGCCAGGCTGTTTAAAATGAAGGAAAACAAACTCAATATTTTTCAAACTAATGGAATACTGGAACAAAGCTTTGCTGTGAAATATGTGTTATGAGAAAGTAATTTGGGTTTAATGGTCCTCCGAAATTTCTAAGTACTTATGGAGGCTCGCACTCTCACTCAGTTCCACAAATCGAAAAAGGGATTAAGGTATGGAGGCAAAGCCTTTATAGAAGATAAAAAAATTTCAATGAAGCTTTGCTGAAAGAATGTGGGAGAAGAGTAAATAAAACACGTTAAAATAAACTAAAAACTGGCAGAGGAACATTAAGCGGTGCAACAAATAATGAGAGAAAAACAGACTTGAATTGGGCTGGTTTTAAAATTATTTACTGTCATATTATTTACGGTCACATTGTTGCAACAATTTAGAACTGGTTGGTATGACAGCATCCTTACTGCTGGCATCCAGATTGAACAATAGAGCTGCACTCACAGGTTGCTGAAAAATGATTATGTTTTAACACTAGGAGGGCTATTTCTCTAAATGGTCGTGTTTAAGTTTGGTTTCAGACTGGGCACAGTTGCATTGATGTGAAGGAAAATCATTTTGCACTGACACACACTGTGCCACTTAATTGCCTAGATGCCTGCATTTTTTGATTTTCATGATGGAATAGTGCCAATAAAGTGTGACTTTGTTGCAGGACTTTGAATTGAAGCCAGCATCAGAATGTCACAAGTTGCTATCTATGCATTTGTAAAAATGAATAATTTGCTGCACATACAGGAAGAGGTCCGAGGTCATTTGGATCCAAAGATGCTTTTCCTCTTAAGTGAACTGGATATTTCAGGCGTGGATCCTCCTGTAAAAGACAACTCTTTCAAAATTACTGTGGCAGCGGTGATCTTCAACAAAAAAGATTGGGAAGTAATTATTCAATCTGGAATAAAATAATTTCTCATTAATAATATTCATTAAATAATTTGACTGTCATATAAATTCATCAGGTTCACTAATGACCTTCAGAGGTGTAGACCTGCTATCCTTAAACACGCTGGCCTACGGCCGTTAACTGCCCTCTGAGATGGCCCAGCAAGCCACTCAATTGTATCAAACTGCTACAGCAAAGAAGCATTTTGAGTGTACGCACACCACTACCATCTCAAGGACAATTGGAGGTGGTCAATGAATGCTGGTCTTTCCAATGATGTCCATATCCTAAGAATGATTTTGTAAAAAAAATCTTTTGAGCTTTGTTTTAGTCTAGTTGCCTTTTTCTGCAATGCTTCAAAAGCATGCATCAGTTATACACAATATCAGCTTGATCCTCTTCTTCAACTCAATTGGACATATGAGTGAATAAAACTTAAAATTTGTCAAACACAATTTCCCTTTAAAAAATCCATGCTGGCCATTTTTGATTAACGCTTTCATTTCTGAATGATTACCAATTTTATCCCTATTCATGGATTCTAAAAGTTTACCCAGACCTGATGGTGAACTAAATTGTCTATAATTGGACAATTTTCCCTGTTCTCCTTCCTTTAAGAGGAATGTTACACTGGCCACTTCCCAATCCCATAACAGAATATGCATTGGTAAGGAGGAGTGAAAAATTGCAACTAAGTCGCTCTGCTATTTATTTCCTTAACTTAGCTGGAAGGCATGCCATCAAGACCCTAAGTTCTGCTAATCTTTTACAATAGCAATTCCTTCTCTAGTCATCTTTAACAACTGTCACATGCTCACTCTCCTCATACACTTATATTCTCATCTCCACTAATCTCCCTCTCATAAATATACACCACTTCCCTCTCATCATATCATATACTTCTACTTGGGTCTTTCGCAAACTTTTACATGCATTCGCCATTTAGGCAGGACAAAATACCTTGTGCACCATGCGCATGTCCAACGCCACCCATTTTCATATTGCACAACAAGAAAACTCATCAAAATTAGTAGCAACTCTAAATATACTTCTGCTTTTTCCTACAAAATGTAATCAAATTGTTTGTTTTAAAATAAATATCATACATAATTAATTCAAGCCAGAAACAAAAGCATAAACAATTTCATGTGATGGACATTAATATGCTAAGAAAACATATATTTGAAATATTCTAACCTGTTGTAAACACATGTCAATAATCTCCTTTTGAGAAACGTTTATCGTACATCTACATTAATCAAACAAAACCGACACAAACTTAAAATTTCGCTTAGAAAACTACATTGTTGGCGATTGCTCTTATGACAACACATGCCTTGCACACAGGAGCCAGACTGGGTGTGTGATGTCAGGCATGTGGTAGAATGAGGGTTCCAGCTTGTTCTCTCACAAGGTCGTGACATTGCATGGCAGTGACTTATCACTAATGGTTGCAAAATCTGAACACAGTAAGAAGTCTCACAACACCAGGTTAAAGTCCAACAGGTTTATTTGGAGCGCTGCTCCTTCGTCAGATGGAGTGGAAATGTGCTCTCAAACAGTGCACAGAGACACAAAATCAAGTTACAGAATACTGATTAGAATGCGAATCTCTAATAAGCTCCAGCAGGCATATCTTCAGAAGATATTGCACTTTGGATATTGCACTTTGGAAGGACAAACCAAGGTAGAACATACAAGGTAAATGGTAGGACACTGAAGAGTGCAGTAGAACAGAGGGATCTGGGGATACAGATACATAATTCCCTAAAAGTGGTGTCACAGGTAGATAGGGTCATAAAGAGTGCTTTTGGTACATTGGCCTTTATAAATCAAAGTATTGAGCATAGGAGTTGGAATGTTATGGTGAGGTTGTATAAGACATTGGTGAGGCCAAATTTAGAGTATTGTGTGCAGTTTTGGTCACCTAATTACAGGAAGGATATTAATAAGGTTGAAAGAGTGCAGAGAAGGTTCACAAGGATGCTGCCGGGACTTGAGAAACTGAGTTACAGAGAAAGGTTGAATAGGTTAGGACTTTATTCCCTGGAGCGCAGAAGAATGAGGGGAGATTTGATAGAGGAGTATAAAATTATGGTGGGTATAGATAGAGCGAATGCAAGCAGGCTTTTTCCACTTAGGCTAGGGGAGAAAAAAACTAAAGGACATGGGTTAAGGATGAGGGGGGAAAAGTTTAAAGGAATATTAGGGGGGGCTTCTTCACACAGAGTGGTGGGAGTGTGGAATGAGCTGCCAGATGAGGTGGTGAATGCGGGCTCACTTTTAACATTTAAGAAAAACTTGGACAGGTACATGGATGAGAGGGGTGTGAAGGGATATGGCCCAGGTGCAGGTCAGTGGGACTAGGCAGAAAAATGGTTCGGCACAGCCAAGAAGGGCCAAAAGGCCTGTTTCTGTGATGTTCTATGGTTCTATGAAGCCAAAATACTGTGGATGCTGTAAATCTGAAATAAAAATAGAAAATCTGCACTCTCTTTAGTTTTTAATGCTGCCATTAACACTTCCTTCATCTTGTGCCTGTAACATCTTTGTCCAATCTCTCCTAGCTCTCACCTTTTCCTCCTCTTCTAATTTGCTGCACCCACTATTAAACAATAGAAAATCCATCTTGTTTCTCACTCTCTTCAACTCTGAAGAGTCAGGTGGACTCAAAGCATTATCTCCTTTACTCTTTCCACAGATGCTGTCAGACCTGCTGAGATTTTCCGGCATTTTCTGTTCTTATATCTCCATAAGATATCAACATAAAAGAAAGCGCACAATTTGAAAAGAAGGTTCAAGAACAGAGGGGCCTGAAGGCATGCATGTATAAATCACCAAAGGTGACAGATCAGGCTGAGAAAGTGGTTAATAAACTAAGCAGGACCCTGAGATTTATAAATAGCAAGAAGCCTCACAAAACCAGGTTAAAGTCCAATAGGTTTATTTGGTATCACGAGTTTCGGAGCACTGCTTCTTCATCAGGTGAGTGGAGAGTTGGGTTCACAAACAGGGCATAAATAGACAAAGACTCAATTGCAAGGTCATAGTTGGAATGTGAGTCTTTATAGGTACAGACAATGCGAGTGGAGAGAGGGATTAAAGAGATTAGAGGTGTGAATTGTCTCAAGCCAGAACAGTTAGTTGGATTTTGCAAGCCCAGGTCAAATGGTAGTGTGACATGAACCCAAGATCCCGGTTGAGGCCGTCCTCATGTGTGCGGAACTTGGCTATCAGTTTCTGCGTTGTCATGTGCCTTGAAGGCCACCTTGGAGAATGCTTACCTGAAGATCGGAGGCTGAATGCCCTTGATTGCTCAAGTGTTCCCCGACAGGTAGGGAATCCTGTCTGGTGATTGTCAAGTGGTGTTCACTTATCCGTTGTTGTAGCGTCTGCATGGTCTTGTCGATGTACCATGTCTCAGGACATCCTTTCCTGCAGCGTATGAGGTAGACAATGTTGGCTGAGTCACATGAGTGTGTACTGTGTGCCTGGTGAAAGGTGTACTTGTGTGGGATGATGGCACCCGTGTTGATGATCTGGCACATCTTGCAGAGGTTGCTGTAGCAGGGTTGTGTGGCGTCGTGGTCACTGTTCTCCTGAAGGCTGGGTAGATTGCTGCGAACATGTTTGAGATTGCTTGGTTGTTTGAAGGCAAGTAGTGGGGGTGTGGGGATGGCCTTGGCGAGATGTTCGCCTTCACCTGGCCACACCTGGAGTACTGTGTACAGTTTTGGTCTCCTTACTTGAGAAAGGATGTACTGGCACTGAAGAGGGTGCAGAAGAGATTCACTAGGTTGATTCCGGAGTTGAGAGGGTTGGATTAGGAGCAGAGACTGAGTAGACTGGGGCTATACTCATTGGAATTTAGAAAAATGAGGAGAGATCTTATAGAAACATATAAGATTATGAAGGGAATAGATAAGATAGAAGCAGGGAAGTTGTTTCCACTGGTGGGTGAAACTAGAACTAGGGGGCATAGCTTCAAAATAAGGGGAAGCTGATTTAGGACTGAGTTGAGGAGGAACATCTTCACACAAAGGGTTGTGAATCTGTGGAATTCCCTCCCCAGTGAAGCAGTTGAGGCTACCTCACTGAATGTTTTTAAGGCAAGGATAGATAAATTTTTGAACAGTAAAGGAATTAAGGGCTATGGTGAGCGGGCGGGTAAGTGGAGCCGAGTCCACAAAAAGATCAGCCATGATCTTATTGAATGGCGGAGCAGGCTCGAGGGGCCGGATGGCCTACTCCTGCTCCTAGTTCTTATGTTCATCGATGACAACGCAGAATCGCTGAGCAGAAACTGATAGCCGAATTCCACATATATGAGGATGGCCTCAACCAGGATCTTGGGTTCATGTCACACTACGTGCAACCCCCCCCCCCAATCCATTTGGCCTGGGCTTGCAAATTCCTACTAACGATCCTGGCTTGAGCCAATTCACACCTCTTTAACCTGTGATTATCCCTCTCTCCACTTGCATCATCTGTACCCGTAAAGACTTAATTACCTGGAAAGACTCGCATTCCAACCATTATCTTTATCTATTTATGCCCTCTTGTGAACCCAACTCTTTCACTCACCTGAAGGAGCAGTTCTCCGAAAGCTTGTGATACCAAATAAATCTGTTGGACTTTAACCTGGTGTTGTGAGACTTCTTACTGTGCCCACCCCAGTCCAAAGCCGGCACCTCCACATCATTTATAAATAGCGACATATGGTACACAAGAAAGGAAGTCTGAAAAACCTGTACAAAACACTGACTTGGCCTCCACTGGAGTAGTTTTGGACACACTTTAGAAATGATGTGGAAACATTGGAGAGGGTGCTGAATGGTTTATGAAAATTGTTCTAAGGAAGAGGAACTTTAGTTATGTGGAGAGGTTGGAGGAGCTGGGGGCTGTGCTCCTTGGAAACGGATAAGAAGATACTTAATAAATTTGTTCAAAACCATGAGAGTCCTGGACAGAGTAAACAGGGAGAAACCATTCCTGTTGCTGGAAGGATCGAAAACCCGAGCTCACCAATTTTCAGGTTGATTGGTAAAATAAAGAATGGCGACATGGGGAACAGTTTTACTTGATGTGTGGTTCGGATCTGAAATACGAGTGATGCAGATTCAATCAAGGCCTTCAAAGGAGAATTGAATAATTACCTGAAAATATATATTTTTGCAGGGTTATGACTAAAAGGTTGGGGAGGTGGTGAGACCACGTGAATTGTAAGTTGCTGATGCAGACATATCAAATGTCTATGAGATGCCAAATGGCCGCCTCCTGTGCTATAACCAATCTATGATTCTGTGAGATCAATCATTTCTCGTTCTACTAAATTAGAGTCATAGATGTTTACAAGCTCAAGGAGCAGTACCTCATCTTTCAATTAGGCACTTCACAGCCTTCCAGACTGAACACTGCGTTCAACAACTTCACACCATAACTGGATATGTTTCCATTTTTTTTGCTGGTTTTAGTTCATCTCTCTGTGTTTCTCCTTTTTATTGGCTGTTCATCATTCTGTTCCACTGGGCAGGTTACATCAAGTCCCGGTAACATCCTAGTAAATCTTTTCTACACTCTTTCTAGTTTAATAATATATTTTCTATAATAGGATGACCAGAACTGTAAACAGTATTCCAAGTGTGGCCTTACCAATGTCTTGTACAACTTCAACAAGATGTCCCTACTCCTGTATTCAATGTTCTGACCAATGAATGCTGAATGCTTTCTTCACTACTCTGTCCACCTGTGACTCCACTTTCAAGGAGCTATGAACCTGTACCCCTAGATCTCTTTGTTCTATAATTCTCCCCAACGCCCTACCATTAACTGAGTAAATCCTACCCTGGTTCAATCTACCAAAATGCATCACGTCGCATTTATCTAAATTAAACTCCAACTGCCATTCATCAGCCCACTGGCCCAACTGATCAAGATCCCACTGCAATCCGAGATAACCTTCCTCACTGTCCACTATGCCACCAATCTTGGTGTCATCTGCAAGCTTACGAACCATGCCTCCTAAATTCTCATCCAAATCATTCATATAAATGACAAATAACAGTGGACCCAGCACCGATCCGTGAGGCACACCGCTGGTCACAGGCCTCCAGTTTGAAAAACAACCCTCTACAACCACCCTCTGGCTTCTGTCATCAAGCCAATTTTGTATCCATTTGGCTACCTCACCCTGGATCCCGTGAGACTGCCCGAGATGGAAATGATGATTCACACCTCCTCTGGACACATCTTTTGTTTCTTTACTTTACTTCTCCATTACCACTCCCTTTAGCCTTGCATCATGAACTCTTGTATCACTTAAGCTTTCAACCCTATCACATGACCTTCCCTATTACCTCCTGCATCTTGCCCACTTACATGTTTTAAAAAATCAATTACATCTCATATGCAAGGTAATCAACCTGAAGCGTCAACTGTTTTTCTCTCTCCACAGATGCTGCCAGATCTGCTAAATATTTCCAATATTTTCTATTTTTATTTTAGTTACAGGTGTTTGCATACTTTTAAAAAAAGATCGATATTCAAAAAGAAATCACACCTAATATTTGATGATAATTTAATTAATTTTTCTTTAAGTTGAGGTAGCCTCCAAAAGACAAAACAAATGGATAGATTGCATAAAATCTCTATATCAGAACAATATTACTATGTTTAGTAACATTTGTGCAAATTCTGCTCAAGAAACAAACCAACTTATAGCACCCAATAAAAAAATGTTCATTTATCTCTGCAACAGCTAAATCACCTTTACAGGAACCAGTATAGAGATTCAAGCAAACAAACCATCCTAAACATTTTCCTAAGTATTTAACAACCTTTTCTGATTGTTGCTCGCTAACAACTCAATTATTTTGACATGCTAATTCCAAAGGGAGACTCACCACTCGCACAGCCATTTCATCACATGGCACATGAAATAGAACCAAATAATGTTCACATATCTGGCCTCCATGCTGAAAAGTAAATTTCATTACAGAGGATGAGGGGAAAAATAATTTAGGGCAGAGTTTCAGACTTACCCATGTTGTTGTTCTACTATTGTGATCGATGAAGAATGGTCGGCCATTTGGAGCTATGCGCATTTCCCAGCCAGGAGGTAGGAAACTCTGCACGACCTTATGCTGTGCCTTTGGTGAATTATAAGGTGAAAGCTGTGGAGACTGAGGAGTAGAGAAAGTGTCTTTCACAGCTCTGCGCAGCGGGGGATCTCTAGCACCCTGAAAAAATATAAACAATCATATGTCTAAACTATTCATATGGATTAGGGCTTGGTCAGTTCCTTTTTCTTTTGGCATTTTGGTTGCTTTCCTGTAAACAACTATAAAACCTGCATGAAATCTTAAAACAAAATCCTCCCACCAGATAAACCATCCAGCAACTTTAAAAAAAAATCATAGATTTGGAACAAATAAATATGATAAAACCTGAACTTCACCTAACTTGTAATGGTCCAGTGAAGCGACTGACTTCGTGGATATGCTAAATGCAACAGTCCATGTGACACTTGTAACTTAATATTGCAAAGTCTTAAACCAAATCTTTTCAACCAACATAATAATTCAGTCAAGAAAGACAGCAAGTAGGAAACGTTAATTCAAGTATTTAAGCTTAAGGATGACCTACCTATCTTTTATCTGGACGTTTTCATTCTTTGACAAAAGCTTAACTACAGACTAAGCATCCTCCCGGTGCAAAGTGCTGATCAAGTACTTGCTGCAGAAATCCCACACTCCCTTAGCCTACACAAAATACACAAAAGCACTGCACATGGAACAAAACTGTGGACTTTTGATAAAAGCTCGCCTGTAGTATGGGGTTTAATTTGCAAATGGTCAAAGTTAACTCCTGCAGACATTTCAAATCAGTTACTAATAAACAGCAAAGAGGGCGGGAATGAAGGATATGAAGATGCGATGCTGATGAGACGAGCTGGATATAGAGTGGGAGGAGGCTTGTGCATTTATTCATTCATGGGATTGTTGCCCATCCCTAATTGCCTTTGAACTAAATGGCTTTCAGAGGATCGTTAAGATTCAACCATATTACTGTGGATCTGGGCTCACTCATTGGCCAGAGAATGGCAGATTTCCTTCCCTAATGGACATCAGAGAACCATAACAATTGATGATAGTTTCATAGCCACCATTACTAAGACTAATTTTCAGTTCCAGATTTTATGGTTGGAATTTAAATTCCACCAGTGGCCATAGTGGGATTTGAACTTGTGTCTCAGAGCATTAGCCAGGTCCTCAGGATTACGAATCCAGTAACATTATCACTACACCACCATCAATGTGCAAGATAAACTCCAGTTAGGATGAAATTCTATATAAAAATCCAAGGCAGGTGGAACTTTACTCTTTGCCTCATTCATTTATCCCATTATTAATCTTCAGGAGCATGCCACAGGTGATTTGATAACAAAGTCTAAGTACTTAATTTTGAATACGCTACCTGGTGAAAGATTTTCAAGTCACAGGATATCCCAGTGACTATTCCCAATTATAAGCCATAGTGAATCCACATCGCTTGGCATTGTTATATGATCAATCTCAAGCAGTGGCTTACCAAACCGTGAACAACGTTAAAAGCCACGAAGCTTAATTACTCAAGTCACAAAGTACCCTCCTGCACTTTAGTCCGTCAGTTTGTCCAATATGACTGCTATAAAGTTTGATATTCTGTACGTATTTTCAAAGGGATCACAACTCATCTCCCGGTAACCAGAAAAGCAAATTAGAATCATAAATTCACAAGAGAAGGAAGCCTTTCAGTCCATCATTTCCTGTCGACACTAAAGACATCTATCCGAATTAGTCCCTCTTTCTTGTTCCTGGTCATAAGCCTCTTCAATTACAGCAATTGAAGTGCATATCCAAGTATTTCTTAAATGTGATGAGGATTTCTGCCCCTCCAAAAAACTCCTGATGTTCCTTTGGACTGTGCAAAGTGAGAACTGCAGCCCAAATTCTGAGTGAGCTGTTTAAAGTTATCAACTGCTGCATACAGATGCTGAAAAATCCCACCTTTACAGGCAGAGTACCAAACCTACCTATCCACCCACCCGGAGAGCCTTCCCACACGGTTAGTTCCTCTACTAATTACTATAAATCCATAAATTCTGGTTACTGAAAACTCTGGTAAGGTAAGTGAGTCTTTCCTATGCGTCGTATCTCGGCCCCTCATAATTTTATACACATCAGTTAAATCTTCCCTCAGTCTCCTGTGTTCCAAAGAAAACAAACCCAGCTTATTCTTTCTTCACATCTAAAATGATACATCTCTGGCAACATTCTCGTCAGGTTTGTGTGTGTCTTCTCTAATGTGATCACATTCTTTCTGTAATGAGGTGTCCAGAACTGCAAGCAATACTCTAGCTGTGATTTAACTAATATTCAATACAATTCTAGCATACCCTCCCAGCTCTTACACTCTAAGACCAGAATTTTCTGGCTATTCATACCGGCGGGATCTTCTGGTCCTGCCGCTGGTGCACACCTGCCATGGATTTCCCAGTGGAGTGGGATGCAATCCTACAGAGGATGCCGCCACCGGCAAATGGCAATCCAAGTTTTTACAAAAGGTGGAGAGCTTCAAACAAAACAATGCAATGTATTCTATTACTTAAAAGATGATTCAAATGATAAACTGATGATAGTTACGGGGGAAAGAAAATTAGTTTTTGTTAAGCATTTTTGATGATTTGTTTTAAGTATCACAGAACTGTTTGAGTAGTCCATAGTGTCTGGCATTGCTTTCCATTGAGCAATTCGCTGAATATCATTTCCCTGCCTTCTCCCCGTAAACCCTGCACATTCGCTCTTTTCAGATAACAAATGTAGCTGGTTTCACTACACGCTCAAGCACTGCATTCCAGACCTTAACCACTTGCTGCATGGAAAGGTCTTCCCTCATTTCACTTTTGCTTCCCTTACTAATTAGTTTAAATCTGTGCCCTCTCATTCTCAATCCTTTCATGAGTGGGATTAGATTCTCCCAATCTACTCTGTCCAGACCCCAACACCTATATCTAATCTCTTCTAAGCATGTTTTATTCTCTGCAGGAAACACCTCCAACCTGTCTTCAGAACTGAAGTTTCAGATACCATGGACCATTCTCGTGAATCTGTTCCGTACCCTCTCCGATGCCTTTACATCCTTTCTAAAGCACAGCACCCAGAAATGGATGCAATACACCAGTTATGCCAAACTATTGTCTGATACAAATTCAATATAATCTTCTTGCTCTTCAATCCTATGCCCTATAAATAAAGCCCTGGATATTATTTTCTTTGTTAATTTCTCTCGACCTATCCTGACACCTTGAATGACTGATGTATATATACACCTTGGTCCCTCTGCTCTTTAGAGTTGTTCCCTTTATTTTATATCGTCTTTTCACATTCTCCTTTTCAAAATGAATCACTTCACGTTTCTCTGTATTGAGCTTCATCTGTCCACCCATTCAAACAAAAAACAAAGAACAAAGAAAATTACAGCAACAGGCCTTTCGGCCCTCCAAGCCTGCACCGACCATGCTGCCCGACTGAACTGAAACCCCCTACCCTTCCGGGGACCAAAAGAACAAAGAAAATTCCAACAACTTGTCTTTGTCCTTTTGAAGTTTTGTATTATCCTCCTCAGTTCACAATGCTTCCAAGTTTTGTATAATCTGCAAACTTTGAAATTGTCCCCTCTGCACCAAGGTCTAGGCCATATCGGGAAAAGCAGGGGTCCCAACACTGACCTCGAGGGAGCAGCACTACAAATGCCCTTCCATCATGAAAAACATCCATTTGTTTCCTGTTGCTTAGATAATTCCATATCCAGGTTTCCACTGTCCCATTTAGCCCATGAGTTATAACCTTGCTCACATGTCTGTCGTGCAGCACTGTATCAAATGCTTTTTGGATTGGATTGGGTTACATTTCTTTTTGGTGTCAGGCACAAAATGATCATATTTATTAAATTCAATTTCATAAATTGTCAAACTCAAAACCTCTGGGTTGTTGATCCAGTAGCATAAATACTGGACCGCTCTGCTCACATTTAATACTTCACATAGACTGGTCTGATCTTTGTTAACTATAATTAGATATTCTTTCAAAGAAATGGCGGTGTTAGCATGAGTAGGTTGGCCATGTGATTTTAGAAGAAAATTAGACATAAACATAAGTTCATCAATAAAGGCAAAAGGTTAAATCTACTCCACCTATATAATGTCAATATGCATATGGGAAAATGCAATAATTTTATTTGTGGTTAATAGATCCCAGTTCTTTACCAAGGAGCTTATAACTTAATAGCTGTATTATGCAGGAAACAATGTCCCAGTAAAACAGTCACTCAATAATCTGAGTTTCTAACTCAAATAAATGCACTCTCAAGACGTCTTGTATATTGCAGTGCTGCACTGACCTACTTATATCATAGTAAGAAAAAAAGTTTCAATTTATATTTAAACAGGCAACAGTGTTCAAGATAAAGCAATAATGACTGTCTGAAACATGCATGCTTATTGATCATGTTTGATACCTGTAATCCAACAGCTAAACTATAAATAATACACAATTATATATTATCACAACATGAGAATGCTCACATGGCAATAGCTTTATTAACTAGACATTGGTTAACTACTTTATCAAATGTATAGATAGTTTTCAGAGTGAAATGTGCGTGAGTTTTTTAAAAATAAAAATCAGAAAAGCTTTCATTATGAGAGACAGGACATGCAAGAGCTGTTTGTTTTACAAAGGAAGGAAGATAATCATCATTACAGCTAAGGAATAGTAAGCGGATTAGCCGAGATAAACAGCTGAATGAAAGGTTGCACTGGCTGAAGAAAATAGGCAGTGACGGAAGAAAGGAAAGAATGAAATGTTAAGGTGATTGAGAGTCTTGTAGGGAGTGGAAGACGCTCAACTCTCACCTCTATTGGGGTTGATAAGGTTACTGTGGGTGAGCTGAGACTGCGAGGCCGCCTTATCTGAGGCTCGCTTAAAAGGCTGTTGCTGGCTGCTGGACCTGGTGCACCATCATCTGCATGCTGGTAGTATGAAGAAAAATAAGTTAGTAGTTGGCTCAGGAAGGCCTGCACTGTTTAGGTTAAAGTAGCATAAATGCTGTTAAATTAAGCTTTCAAATTCCACACAAACCTGGTTTTTGAATTGTAACACACAAAGTTTTTAATGGAACAAAATACTTCCGTTTGAATAAATTTCTGGCTCACACCCTGCGGTTAACAAAAAAAGCCAAAAGCTCAGATTTCAGTTGTTTCACACCCCTCAATTTTGTACATGTTGTCGCTGTTAAATTGATTGCCTTTGACTTCTGAACAAAAATCATGGGGATGATGGATTTGTTGGGCAGGTGGTTATTTATTGCCCACCTCCAGTTGTCCCTATTATTGCTGCAGTTCATGTGACGAAAGTGCGTCCACAATTCTGTTTGATTGCATGTTCCAGCATTTTAACTCGGACAAATTAAATTGAACAAACTCCAGTCAAAATTTTGGGGAGAAAATTTGGCTCCTTAATTGAATATGGAAGACCATTTCATACATTGGAGGCATGGAAGAAAATTATATTTTATAGTGAGGTAGTTATGCACTTCCATGCCGATTTCCTTGTTTTAAAAAACATGCTTGCAACCTAAAAAACCAAATTGTTCTGGCAAGTCTCAAGATTAATTTTGCAAGTATTTCTGTATTGTGAATCTGGCAATTGTTTTCTTCTGCAAGTTTCATGGAAAATTTGCACTTGGCAGCATATTATTATTTTACCCTGAGTTGCCACACCCAACAAATGCAAAATTACTTGAGAAGTCCATTCAACAGCAGAAGGAACATCTGAACGTTCCATTCCAATTGCTTTTTAGATTTATTAGTGTTTTACTTGCATTTTTCACAACTGCAATTGTGAACGAAAAATTAAATTCTATATCTATTATCCCTCAATTAGCAGCAGTTATCGATTATGCAACATGCACAATACACAATGGTTTAAACCAACAAAACAATTCAGGAATATTAAAGGATACAAGATTATCTGTTTGAAAAGATTGATATGTCATATCTTAATCGAACACATTAAGATCTTATTCAACCAACAGTTTTCAGTTTTTTACCCAAATTACGTAGTTATACTCAGGTTGCAAAGCAGTGGCTTTATTTGCAGAGTTCTGCAGTGTCAATATGCTCATTTGTGCCATCATTCTATGCATGTAGGACAACTATTTAAACACATTCTCTTCTAGGCATGACTTGCAATACTCCAAATTAGAAAATTAACTTGCACAGAGAAAGCAGCACAAGTCCCACTGAACCAGCAAAGAAGCTCTGGAAAAAAAAGAATCAAAAGGTCTGTTATCTCAATGTTGTCTTGCTCTGCAGAGTGGTAGGACAGTCTTCGTACCTGTACAATTGGGCGAGTCCAAGTAGTAGTTCTGTTGTTATGGTTTACATAATAGGAACGCCCCTTTGCATCTTTCCGCTCTTCCCATCCTGGTGGCAAGCCAGGTGTTGTGAGCATGTAGGCTGCTGGTGACTGCTTGTGCAAGATGATTAAATTTGTTAGCGTTCCAGTCAATATATGAGGTTATATGCTTAACTATTAGAGCTCAATGAAGAGCCAACCGATAGCATTTTACATAACCCAAAACCAAAGGACACAAGCATCTGTTCATGAATCCTAAGAAAATTTCTGATGAGATGATAGCCTAAAAAAATCAGTCACCAGGCTATCTGACCCTTCAGCTGACCCTTTATGAAAATAATACACTTGAACTCTCCAGCATAATCATTTAAAGTCAACTCTCTTTCTGTTTCTCAGGGCTTGCCCTAATTCATTCTTGTATTACTACGCAAGAGGTTCTACTTCACCAAATCTGATGAAAGATTACACTTGATAGAACCATTGAATTCTTACAATGCAGAAGGAGACTATTCAGCCCATCGAGTCTGTGCCAACTCTCCAAAAGAGCATCTGACCCACTGCCCCCCCCCCGCCCCCCCAAATCTCAGTAACCCCGTACATTTACCATGGCTAATCCACTTAACTTGTTCATCTTTGGACACTAAGGGGCAATTTAGCATGGCCAATCCACCTAACATACACATCTTTGGACACATCAACATCTTCTTTCCAATAACAACTTTCATACTGGAAATTACTAAATATTTCAAAAACAAAAGAAAAGAATGAAAGGGCATTGACAAAGAGGCAGAAGGGACTAAATGGATAGCTCTTTCAGAGAGACAGTACAGATCTGAAGGTCTACTATGCTTCATTTCATGTGTCAAAATTCAAAGTTTACCAACCTGCCATACAGAATCAGATTTTATTCCACATTTCAAGTTTTTGTTATTTTCCTTGAATAGAGTCTAAAATAACAATTGATCTCCAGGTCATCTCATTAGCCAGAACAATATTGACAATCGCTTCATTTCTAAAGTGACTGCTAAAGAAGTGACTTTTTAACAAACTTCAGCTAATTTAAAATCCACCATAGCAAACTGCACTTGCCACCCAAACTGTGGATTTTAAGTAGGGAAAGAAATTAGAAAGAAATTAAATATGGAAAGTAGGGAAATTTAACTTCAGTTCAATTGCAATACCTATTTTAGATCTGTTCATATAATACTCCAAATTCACAATGCTGAACCCATTTACCAAACAGTCTCATTATTTTTTCACTGTTGCCAATACTAAAAGGAACAATTGATCATTTGCATTCCACAACTAATTAATTGCTGTTTGGAGTGCAGTCACACAGCAGCCTGTTTGCAAAATCCCACAAACAACAAATGAATGGATCAGTTAATCTATTTTGAAGGGGGGGGGGGGGGGGGGGGGGGGGGCGGCGGGGGGTGTCACACTAGAATGGCCAGCTGTTCTTGGATCTTTGGATCCATCTTGGTTCTTGGACCATTGGATCTTTCACATCCATCTCAACAGGCACAGTATAATCGTAGAAGCATACAGCGCATTAAAAAAAAACTAATGTGTCTTTTGCTAGCACCTTGAAAGAGCTATCCAATTTAGCCTCACTTCCAAAAGAGATGGGGGAGATACTAAATGGGTTTTTTGCATCCGTATTTACTGAGGAAACGGGCATGGAGTCTACGGAAATAGGGCAAACTGGTAGGGAGGCCATGGAACCGTTACAGATTAAAGGGGAGGAGGTGCTTGCTGTCTTGAGGCAAATCAGAGTGGATAAATCCCCAGGACCGGACAGGGTATTCCCACGGACCTTGAGGGAAGCTAGTGTTGAACTTGCAGGGGCCCTGGCAGACATATTTAAAATGTCAGTATTCACGGGGGAGGTGCCGGATGATTGGAGGATGGCTCATGTTGTTCCGTTGTTTAAAAAAGGTTCCAAAAGAAATCCGGGAAATTATTGGCCAGTAAGTTTGACGTCGGTGGTGGGCAAGTTATTGGAAGGTGTGATAAGGGATAGGATCTACAAATATTTGGATAGACAGGGACTTATTAGGGAGAGTCAACATGGCTTTGTGCGTGGTAAGTCATCTTTGACCAATCTATTAGAGTTTTTCGAGGAGGTTACCAGGAAAGTGGATGAAGGGAAGGCGGTGGATGTTGTCTACCTGGATTTCAGCAAGGCCTTTGACAAGGTCCCTCATGGGAGGTTAGTTAGGAAGATTCAGTCGCTGGGTATACATGGGGAGGTAGTAAATTGGATAAGACACTGGCTCAATGGAAGAAGCCAGAGAGTGGTTGTGGAGGATTGCTTCTCTGAGTGGAGGCCTGTGACTAGTGGTGTGCCGCAGGGATCGGTGTTGGGTCCATTGTTGTTTGTCATCTATATCAATGATCTGGATGATAATGTGGTAAATTGGATCAGCAAGTTTGCTGATGATACAAAGATTGGAGGTGTAGTGGACAGTGAGGAAGGTTTTCAAAGCTTGCAGAGGGATTTGGACCAACTAGAAAAATGGGCTGAAAAATGGCAAATGGAATTTAACGCAGACAAGTGTGAGATATTGCACTTTGGAAGGACAAACCAAAGAAGAACGTACAGGGTAAATGGTAGGACTCTGAAGAGTGCAGTTGAACAGAGGGATCTGGGAATACAGGTTCAGAGTTCCCTAAAAGTGACGTCACAGGTGGATAGGGTCGTAAAGAGTGCCTTTGGTACATTGGCCTTTATAAATCGGAGTATCGACTATAAAAGTTGGAGTGTTATGGTAAGGTTATATAAGGCATTGGTGAGGCCGAATTTGGAGTATTGTGTACAGTTTTGGTCACCTAGTTACAGGAAGGATGTAAATAAGATTGAAAGAGTGCAGAGAAGGTTCACAAGGATGTTGCCGGGACTTGAGAAGCTGAGTTACAGAGAGAGATTGAATAGGTTGGGACTTTATTCCCTGGAGCGTAGAAGATTGAGGGGAGATTTGATAGAGGTGTATAAGATTTTGATGGGTATAGATAGAGTGAATGCAAGCAGGCTTTTTCCGCTGAGGCTAGGGGAGAAAAAAACCAGAGGGCATGGGTTAAGGGTGAAAGGAGAAAAGTTTAAAGGGAATATTAGGGGGGGCTTCTTCACGCAGAGAGTGGTGGGAGTGTGGAATGAGCTGCCGGATAAAGTGGTAAATGCTTTAACATTTAAGAAAAACTTGGACGGGTTCATGGATGAGAGGGGTGTGGAGGGATATGGTCCAAGTGCAGGTCAGTGGGACTAGGCATAAAATGGTTCGGCACAGACAAGAAGGGCCAAAAGGCCTGTTTCTGAGCTGTAATTTTCTATGGTTCTATGGTTCCCTGTCTCAAGCTTTTTTCCAATTTTCCTTTTGAAAGTTACCAATGAATCTGCTTCCATCACCTTTTCAGATTGTGCGCTGCAAATCACAACAACTTGTGGCCTAGCAAAAACATTTTTTCCTCTTTTCCCCTCTCGATTTTCTTTGGCGAATTATCTTAAATTTGCGTCCTCTGACTACCAGGCCTCCTGCCAATAGAAACAGTTTCTATCATCAAGATCTCATTTACTTTTGAACACCTGTATCAAAAATCCCCTTACCACAATTAGAAGTGTAATTATAAAGAGAGTCTTGGTAACCCCTGATTTTATGTTTCAACATGTTTTAATTAATGTAAAAACATTTTTGAAGGCCTTATTGCACTGAAACTAACCATGTTGAAAACAGGAGGTGAAAAGTTGTGAAAAATCGAGCAAGTGATTGGATGTTGTTAAAACTGGCATTTTAAAAAGTATATAGATTCTATGATCAGATGAAGACTTAAGGTGGTAAGGAGTTCCACAGCCTTGAACACCTAGGAAAGAATGAGTGAGAATGGTATACAGAGTATTAAATTGTGATTTTAATAAAATGAGAAAACAGGAATAGAAAAGTTCAGAAAGACAACAACTTATGAATAGATTAATTAAATAAAGAAAGGTTGTGAAGGAGATAGACAAGTTGGATGCAATTTGAGAGAAAGAAAAATGTTCAGAGAAGATTTTGTCATTGTCCTGTTTAGGAGTGTAAGAGAAGTGTTAGGAATGCTTCCAGAACTGCTGGCCAGGTGCGGCTGAAGAACAGAAAGTTAACAATGTATCTCCTCTACAAACCTGAAATCAAAAAGGATCGCTACCCACATCCTACTTTCCCTATTCATGCTCTGACTGGAAACTTAAACTTCACACCATCACTGTTGGAGAAGCTGCATTTAAAACACCGTACCAAGTTACCTATGAATAAGAATATTAAAGCAGAAAATATAGCTACGGAAGGGAATTGAGACACATCATCATGTTTAGTAGCACAGATGAATATAGCTCTCCATGAATAAAATTCTATCCATCTCACTAATTTCAAATTTATTTCAGATCATTAATCAATTAGGTATCTTAATGGCATCATTTATATAGCATCTTTTTAAAAAACGGCCTAAAAAATGTTGACGTCATATAAATATAGGGGCACACATTCTCAGAAGGGCAATTTATTAGTGTCCAGGTTATATTTAATTATAGATTCATAAGATGGTTATGATGCAAAAGGAGGCCATTGGGCTTTTGGTACCCACGATGACTCTCTGCAAGAGTAACTCAGCAAGTTCCAAACCCCACTCTTTCCATATTAACCTTGCTACGTTTTTCTCTTCAGGTGCTTATACAATTCTCTTTTTAAAGCCTCAAATGTATCTGCTTCCACTGCATTCTGATTGTGAATTCCAGATGCCAACCACGCTCCTGCATTTAAAAAAACGATTTTCCTCATGTCGCCATTGCTTCTTTTGTTCATCGCCTTAAATCTGTGTCCTCCACTTCTCAATCCTTCCACCAATGGGAATAATTGCCCCTCATCTACTTTGACCAGACCATTTTGTGATCACTAGTGCTCTCCTCTCAACTTTGCTCTTCTTTTCTCTAAAGGAGAACGACCACAGCTTCGTCAATCAATTCATGCAGCTGAAGTTCCTCATCCCTGGAATCACTCTCATAAATACTTTCTTCACCCTCTTGAATGCCTTCACATCTGTCCTAAAGAGAGTGGTGGCCAGAACTGGATACAATACTTCAGCTGAGAATGAATCAGTGTTTTATAAAGTTTCACCATAATTTCTCTGCTTTTGTATTCAATATTCTGATTTAGAAAGCCTGGGAGCCAATATGTTTATTAACCTCTTTACCTACTCTGCTACCAGAAATAGTGTGTACAAATATACCCCCAGACACACCTGCTCCTGCACCTCTTTTGGAATTGTATCTTTTATTTTATTTTCCTTGTTCTTCTTACGAAAAGGTGCTGCTTGACATCTTTCAAAGAAAAAGGTATAGCTCCATGCATTTTTACTAAAAGCTATTACTTCACAGTTCTATTGCTGTGATGTTGATTGAAGAGGATAAATATTAGCCAAGACATCGGTGGTAACTCCCCTTTCACCTCAAAGTGTCACGGGATCCTTTATGCCCACCCACAAAGGCAGATGGGATCTCAGTTTGAAGTCTTGGCACCTCCAACAGTGCATTGCTCCCTCATTACTACATTGTTGTGTTAACCTTGATTTTTGTACTCAAGTCCTGGAGTAGAAGTTGAGTCCACAACCTTTAGACACAGAGGCAAGAGTGCTAACAACAGGACTACAGTGACACCTGATGCATAAATAAATACACTTAATAGAAGAACTCAAAGGTGCAAATGTCTAATTTTCTGGAAGTACAGTGGAAGTAAAAGTTGATTTGTATCATTCCAACACAGGAGGAGGGCTCCACTGTTAAGGCCAGCATTTGTTGTCCATTCCTGATTGCAGTTTCAAAGGTGGTGGTGAGCCGCCTTCATGAACTGCTACAGTCCATGTGGTGAAGATACACCCATAGTACTATTAGGGAGGGCGTTCCAGGATTTTGACCCACCAATGATGAAGGAATGGCGATCTCTTCCCAAGTCAGGATAGTGGGTGACTTGGAGGGGAACTTGCAGATGGCAATGTTCCCATGCATCTGCTGCCCTTGTCCTTTTGGGTGGTACAAGTCGTGGTTTGGATGGTGCTGTTGAAGGAGCTATAACTTCCTAAATAAAGGCCTATAGAATCTAGAAATTTATAAATGAGGGCATGGAGTACAAGAGGGAAGAAGGAATAAAGAATTCATGCAAAAGACTGATGGAGCAACAATTTAAGAGTGTGGAGGCCAGCTTAATCACTTCCACTATTGACAGGGCATTCAAGTCATAGAGAACATCAATGTTGTTTCATCAGGATGATTCTATGGATTGGACACTTGTGTCATGAGGAAAGACTTGAGATTTTGGCAGCGCTTTCACTTGAGCAGTAGAGATTTATAAAATTACGAAGAGCTTTGATAGCAATCAGCTGAATCTCCTTCCCCATCTCCAATGTTTGGGATCCCAAAAATAACTAATAGCAAAGATACCTGCTGCCAAACAAAGGGTTAAATGCAAGTTCTGAGTACCAATCTCCCTGAAACATATTTTCATCCTTAAATTTTGATTCAAATTTAAACAGCAGCTTACAAATGGATACGACTGAACTAGGATTATTAATAATGGATGGATACTGCAGCAAGTGAAAAAATACTCGCATGCAAATATCAAACGCCAATAATACATTGCGAGTATCTGACTCCACAATTAGATTCTATATCAAAGTGTAAAATGAGGGAGAGCGGATCTTTCTTCTAGACTTTGATGTTAACATTGGTCAGTATTACTTGTAAAGGTAAATGGGAATAAGAAAGGTAACATATGCAGATTTACAGTCTAAAGGTGCTAGCTCTTCAACAGTCACATTTCTGTTAAATAGACCCTTAAAAACTCTCATGTGCGTAATTGAGGAATTATTTTGAACATGGTCATCATCTATAGAGATTCCGAGACTTATTTTTCCATTCCTGCCCCATGTATGCCCTTCTTTCTAGTTTTTAATAATTGATAGAGTGCAAACGAACTCCGCCGGAATTGCACTATAATCATATTTTATGGCAAATGATGCTGCATTGGCGCCTCTCGTATTTGTTAATTTACATCATCACATCCTGTTCATGCCTTTAAAAATTTAATACATATATCTCAAGAGCCTTAAGACTATTAGAGCACTTTCTTAAACTTAACTATACAATATTATGATCAAACCCTTTTGCTTTTCAATTGCCTATTTGGGCCAGTTTTGTTCCAAGAGTCATTTATGGCAGCGTAGGTTTGAAAACAAGATTACTGGTTTGGAGAAGCCAGTGAGTTGCACAGTCTCAAGCTATTGATTCATCCTAAATGTCACTCATTGTAATTCAGCTCACTTTAGAGTTTTGACTCAGTAACCTTTAAAACCAATCATGGTGATGACAGGTGCAAATAATGGAAATGTAAAATAAGAAAAACAAAAAGAATGATCATAATCCTTTGCAGCTAATTGATTTGCAGAAGTGGTCCAGACAGTGAAATTCTTTAACCGAGTTATTATTTAATAACAAAATGGAATTTTAAAAAATGCTATTTGTTGATGCTGAATGAATTACCGTCAGGTCATTTGATTGTTCACTGCCAGTAACAGTTGAAGAACGAGTTCGTCGCGATTGGAGGGCCTGCTGATAAATCATAATTGTTTTTTATACTTCACCAAATAAAACTCTGAAGCACAATAAAAGGATGAATTCAGGGACAAGAATTAAGAAATGATTTTGGAGAGTGAAAAATTTAAAAATGTATGAAAATCAGAAATTATTTTTTAATATTGAAGGAAAGGAAGAAACCAGAACACAACATCTGTACTTTAGGATCACAGCTCAGTGGCCCCAAACTTTGCAATTCACTCCATGGAAATTTTCCTACCAGCCTTTATTGAAAAAAACACACAGATATTGTGTGCCAACCGAGTGGCACACCACAAAAATACCTGAGCAATTGAAATTTGAATGATGGCACCTGGTCCAAAATCAGTTATGTCGAGCCCAAAGCCACAATTTGGTTCATGCAAATGAAAAGAAATACTTTTTTTCCCCTTTTCTGATGCAAATGAGAAGAAAAGTAATACTGGCCAAACTTTTCATGCAGTATTAACCAGTTTGCAGAATACTGCATGCCAAGAATTTCTGAAACAGCTAGAAAAAGTTTTCCAAATTGTTAGATACATGACAGAGAAGAATCATCAGCAATCATGTCAGTATAAAAATACCAAAGTAGCAAGTTCTGCCATAAATTTTATAAACCTTCCTATCTCGGTGATAAACCAATTCAATTCACTTCCCTTTGCCTTACAAAATAGAAACCCATCTTCAAATTATATGCAAGTTCATGAGGATCAAGATTTTTTAATGTTACCTTCATGCTAAAAGTACTATGGATTTTTAAGGTTGCACGAGCATTTCATCAAAACATTCACAGAGTTAAAGGTCGAATAAAACATTTCTGTTTTTGTTGAATAAAATGGGCGGATAGCTGTGTACTTCATTTTCATTCCTTTCTGTATCATATTTTATAGTCCAACAATTTAGTGGTAGGAAGCAAGTTGCTTAGGCAGTATGTTCAACTGCTAATGGGTTTGTTGCAGTTATCACATAAAACAATCCTGCCATCCTAGGGATTAGTCTCCATTGCACGCTATCTATGGCAAGTCTATCCTTTCTTAGATAAGGAGACCAAAACTGTACACAATACTCCAGATGCAATCTCACCAAGGCTGTATACAACTGCAGCAAGGCAACTTTACTTCTGTGCTCAAATCCTCTTTCGACGAAGGCCAAAATTTAACTTCCTAATTGCTTACTGCACATGAATGAGAGCTTTAGGTAATTCATGAACAAAGGCACCCAGGTCCCTTTGGACATCAACACTTTTAAACCTCTCTCCATTTAGGAAATATGCTGCCTTTCTGTTTTTTCTACCAAAGTGGTTAATGGCACACTTATTTCTATTATATTCCATCTGCTGTGTCCTTATCCATCACTTAGCCTGGCTTGAAACCTTGTTGCATCCTCCTCACAGCTTACATTCCTATCTAGTTCTGTGTCATTAGCATAATTGGAAATGTTATGCTTGATCCCACATCCAAATCATTTACAAAGCTGTGGTCCAAACACTGATCTTTGTGGTACCCAAAGAACAAAAAACATTACAGCACAGGAACAGGCCTTTCAGCCCTCCAAGCCTGCACTGACCATGCTGCTCACCTGAACTAAAATCTCGGACCCTTCCGGGATCCATATCCCTCTATTCCCATCCTATTCATGTATTTGTCAAGATTCCCCTTCAAAGTCACTTTCGTATCTACTTCCACAACCTCCTCCGGCAGCGAGTTCCAGGCACCCACAACCCTCTGTAAAAAAACTTGCCTTGTACATCTCCTTTAAACCTTGCCCCTCACACCTTAAACCTGTAGTAATTGACTCTTCCACCCTGGGAAAAAGCTTCTGACTATCCATTGCTACCCCATTAGTAACAGCCTGCCATCCTGAGAATATTCCCATCCTCTGTTTTCTGTCTATTAACCAATTCTTAACCCTGATATTTTAGAGTGATTCTTGCCATGCATTGGGCATAAATCAAAACAAAAAGTACATAACTGGGAATAAAGAACAAATTTGCATTTATATAGCACCTTCAATAATCTCAGAAAATTCCAAAGTGCTTTACTTAAGCATTTCTGAAGAAACACAGAGCAAGGTTCCATAAACAGCAATGACATAATGCCCAAATAACCTGTTATCATGGTGTTTGTTCATTGAGGGATATGTATTATGGGAACTTCAACATTCACCTGAGGGGGCAAGCACGGCCTCAGTTACATCTCAGCTATAGTAATATGTTGGTTGAGAAGGTATAAAATTTCTTCCTCTCAAAACAAAACACGTATTTACAAACTCACACAGTTACTATGTAGTCTTCTAGTTAAGAAGAACATACAATTATCTAATAGCCTTGTAAATAAAGTAGTAAATGAGTAAATAAAAGTGGCATCAAGTGGGACCTAGGTGACTGAAGGCGAAGTGAGCAAGGTGATGCGTCACTTAGAATGTTTGCTTGAGTGAGCAGGGAGTTGATGTCAACTTCGTAAGCTGCCTGAGCTCCAGTTGAGAAGCTTGGAACTGAGCAGTGGGGCCATGCTATACATCATGGTGCTGTGATTCCACAGAGGGGGTATCAGGTGAGAAATTGGCCAGCGAAAGCCAGAGATGTGATACAGAGGGAACCTGAGGCTTGAATTGTTACAAGGAAGAACGAATTCTTCATTATGGCTTTGCAAAAACGATTATTGGCTCTCCTCTCTTCCAAGTCTTTCTCTTCTGTTTGACTTTGTTTTCATCTTGGAATGAAAAATAGGTATGGTCTAAAAAAGAACTTAGTGCAAAATGTGCTAAGAGGCCATTTTAGGACCAACATACTGGTTTGGCAAACAAGGTTGTGCTTTCTGTCAGAAAATTACCAAATACCAATACTACTGACAAATACTTTGCGATATTTTCTTTTATTCATTGATGGGATGTAGGCATCACTGGCTGGGCCAGAATTGTTTTCCCATTCCAAATTGTCCTGGAACAAAGTGGCTTGCTAGGCTATTTCAGAAGGCAGTTAAGAATCAACCACATTGTTCTGGCTCTGGAGTCACATGTAGGCCAGACCAGGCAAGAGCAGCAGGTCCTCTTCTTCCTGAAAGGATGTCACTGAACCATTTTGGACACCATTCCATGTATTAGGCTATTTCCTAATGTTTGCAATGTTTTGGTTGAGAGGCAGTCATGTTACATACGTTCTGCTTTTGAACAATGAAAATGCATTCTTAAGGAAACTTTTTACTTAGCATCAAGGTTAAAACAATGATTCAGAATATATCTAAGAAATCTGAGAGTCCAGATTTCAAGGATGATTTAGTTGGTAGAGCTACAAAAGGACTGCCCTTTATCCCCGTTATTGTTTGCAATAGCTATTGAACCCCGAGCAGAGGCAATTGGATATGACCCGCTGTTTTGTGGGCCATTCAGTAGAGGAAAGCATTATAAGGTTATGCTATACGTGCTGCTATTTGTATCTAAGCCGGACATTCCTGCGCCCGCGATTACTGATGTTTTGAGTAGGTTCAGCCTTTTCTCGAGCTATAAGATCAATTTTATGAAGTCTGAGGCTGTGCCTCTGGGAGGGCTTAGGTAAAGACCACCCGCACGCCCCCCTCGCTTATTTCTGTTTTAGATGGTCCTTCATAGGAGTATCTGAGTATTTTTGTGTCCAGGGCAAACTTCCCCCACTCCCCCCTTCTCTGCGCCCATCAAATTGCATATACATCCTTACTGATTTAGTGGCTGGACAGAATAGCACTGATTAAGATGAATGTGCTGCCTAGGTTGTTATATCCATTACAGATGCTGTCAATCTTGCTTCATGCTAAGGTCCTAAAGGAAATTAATGGAGTGGTCAGTTCATTTATTATGGAACCAAAAGAAACCTTGCTTAACATTGGCCAAAAGAGAAAATGCTGGAAAATCTCAGCACGTCATCCACGTATAGCATAACTATGTTGTTTTCCTCTACTGAATAGAACAAAGAACAAAGAACAATACAGCACAGGAACAGGCCCTTCGGCCCTCCAAGCCCGCGCCGCTCCCCGGTCCAGGATTGAATCCTGGATCCCCGCCCAATTTTCCAGCCTATCTACATCCTAATATCCTATCCACCGAGCTGCCCCTCACAGCTACGATGCTTTGTTCATCACAACCTATTAACTCACCCCCACCCCCCATTCCAGACCATGTGATCTCCAGGGAGAGGCGAAAACCCAGAGTGAAAACCCCAGGGCCAATATGGGGAAAAAAAAATCTGGGAAATTCCTCTCCGACCCCGAGGCGATCAAAACGAGTCCAGGAGATCACACTGGCCCTGATCAGAAAATGCTTCCCAACCCTATTCATTTCCACTTCTGCTTTACGAACACCATCTGAATTCCCTGCCCCCGAGACAGGTTCCCAACTATCCGCAGTCTCGCTCTGTACTGGCACCAGCAAGATGATCATAGAATGAAGCCTTGAAACGAGAAACAAAGAACAATTAGCCCGCGCCGCTCCCTGGTCCAAACTAGACCACTCTTTTGTATCCCTCCATTCCCACTCCGTTCATATAGCTGTCTAGATAAGTCTTAAACGTTCCCAGTGTGTCCGCCTCCACCACCTCGCCCGGCAACACATTCCAGGCCCCCACGACCCTCTGTGTAAAATATGTCCTTCTGATATCTGTGTTAAACCTCCCCCCTCTTCACCTTGAACCTATGACCCCTCGTGAACGTCACCACCGACCCGGGGAAAAGCTTCCCACCGTTCACCCTATCTATGCCTTTCATAATTTTATACACCTCTATTAAGTCTCCCCTCATCCTCCGTCTTTCCAAGGAGAACAACCCCAGTTTCCCCAATCTCTCCTCATAACCAAGCCCCTCCATACCAGGCAACATCCTGGTAAACCTCCTCTGTACTCTCTCCAAAGCCTCCACGTCCTTCTGGTATTGTGGCGACCAGAACTGGACGCAGTATTCCAAATGCGGCCGAACCAACGTTCTATACATCTGCAACATCAGACCCCAACTTTTATACTCTATGCCCCGTCCTATAAAGGCAAGCATGCCATATGCCTTCTTCACCACCTTCTCCACCTGTGACGTCACCTTCAAAGATCTGTGGACTTGCACACCCAGGTCCCTCTGCGTCTCTACACCCTTTATGGTTCTTCCATTTATCGTGTAGCTCCTCCCTACATTATTCCCACCAAAATGCATCACTTCGCATTTATCAGGATTGAACTCCATCTGCCATTTCTTTGCCCAAATTTCCAGCCTATCTATACCCTTCTGTAGCCTCTGACAATGTTCCTCACTATCTGCAAGTCCTGCCAGTTTTGTGTCGTCCGCAAACTTACTGATCACCCCAGTTACTCCTTCTTCCAGATCATTCATATAAATCACAAACAGCAGAGGTCCCAATACAGAGCCCTGCGGAACACCACTAGTCACAGGCCTCCAGCCGGAAAAAGACCCTTCCACTACCACCCTCTGTCTTCTATGACCAAGCCAGTTCTCCACCCATCTAGCCACCTCCCCCTTTATCCCATGAGATCCAACCTTTTTCACTAGCCTACCATGAGGGACTTTGTCAAACTGGCCCACAAAATAGCGGGTCATATCCAATTGCCTCTGCTAGGGGCTCAATAGCTATTGCAAAGTTGGCAGCATCTGCAAGGAGAGAAAAGAGCTGACGTTTCGAGTCCAGATGACCCTTTGTCAAAGCTGGGCCTCAAAATTGGCCAAACTGCAGCTTCCCAGCCGAAGGGGTTGGGGGGGGGGAGATTTGCTGGAGGTGCCGAATCTTAGATTAATATGAGAGTGGGTTAGAGGGGACACTTCCTCCATTAGCTGGACATTGAGGCTGGCCAGTCTGTGTACTCCTTACAGGCCCTGTTGTTTCTCATTGATTTCAAGGCTGACAAGTGTAAAAATCCGATAATTAATAACATTTATGGTGAAGAGCACAATCTGTGAGCTGAAGGGGAAGATCTAATTTAACTTCTGCTCTCTCTCATTCAGGGCAATCCAGATTTCCTGCCATGTCTAGTGGACCATGGATTTGATATCTGGAGGGATAGAGGTCTTTGTAGGCTGGATATCATGTTTAGTGGAGCTTCCTTGTTATCTTTGGAGCAACCATGTCAACAATTTTATATCCCAAGATACGCCTTTTTTTAGCTATCTACAACTCAGAGACTTCATCCTTAATGAGACATCTCTGCATCCTGATGCCAATGTCGCCCTGGTGGACAAAATCCTGATAATCACAGAACTTAAGTAATTAATCAGCAAGTTTCATGACACTTTGTGCTCTAGATCCTGTGTGAATACGCCAGCGACTCTGTGGTCTTGAGAAAAAGACTTTACAATGAATACTGATGAGGAGACTTGGGGCTATGTATGGGAAAATGCCAACAGAATCTCAGTCTGTAATAGAATGAAGGATACTCAGTTTAAAATATTACACTGTCTGCATATTACACCAAGCTTATCACAGGATTGATCCTACCATATCCTGTGCCAAAAGTGCAAAGTAGTCAGGGGAGACTACACGCATTGTGTTTGGTCCTGTGTTAAAATTAAATCTGACTGGTCTAGCATACTTGAAGAGCTTGAGAAGATGTTTGATATGGCCTTAGAATTTGACTCTTTATTTTTAATTCTGGGGCTCCCAGATAGAAAGATAATTGACAATAATGAGACAAAGCGGTATAATATCTCAACATTTGCAGCACAGAAGAATATCCTCTGCTCTTGAATTAGCGATAAATTTCCTTCAGTTCAGAATTGGCACAAAATTCTAATGGAATTCTTAACCTGTATATTCTGATCCAATGTGGAGATGCTGGCGTTGGACTGGGGTAAACACAGTAAGAGTTTTAACAACACCAGGTTAAAGTCCAACAGGTTTATTTGGTAGCAAATGCCATTAGCTTTCGGAGCCCTGCTCCTTCGTCAGATGGAGTGGATATCCACTCAGATATCCACTCCATCTGACGAAGGAGCAGGGCTCCGAAAGCTAATGGCATTTGCTACCAAATAAACCTGTTGGACTTTAACCTGGTGTTGTTAAAACTCTTACTGTATTCTGATCCAAATCAGATGCATTCCGAAAAGTATGGGGTGCCTATCTCATATGTATATAGGTTCCATAATGTCTGGCCCGCTCTTGTAAGGTTTTCCATAAGCTATGTACCACTGTCTTTAATATTCTGTACACAAGGTGTGTATTTGCCATGTTCTCATGGCCCTATCCTCTATTCCCCCCATTCCTGTCACTTGTTGTTTGAATTTTATTTTGTATAAACGGGTATCCTGTCTTTTTCTGTATTTGTATATGGAAAAACGGTTATGTTGTATTGTACCAGTTTTCAGGGCATGTTTTATTCTTTGTAACAATGGAAAAACTGTAATAAAAATATATTTTAAATATTTAATTGACATTTACATTTTTTTCCTAGACATGGAAAAAGGACTGCACTGAATTTGGTTTTACTGATCTCTAAAAGTGGTAGTTTCAAATGGCAAAAAGGCTCAATGGAAGATATCTGACAAGAGTTTCCCTGACAGGAATTGTTTTTAAAAATGTGTAGATAGCAAGATTATTGTAATTTTAAAAAATGTTGTAGAAGCATCAAACATCCCATATTCTTGTTAGGATCATAGAATGATATCAACGGCATGGAGACAGGCCCTTCAGCCCAAACTGGTTCATGCCGACCAAAATGTTAACCCAATGGTAATTGTGTCTATTTCTCACTTTAAAATGCTGCAGCTCAAGAGACCCAAAAATGCAACATGAGAAGCTCTCCCTGTGCAAAGTAGTTAAGCTGAAGCAACCCAAACGTTGAATTTGCTGAAACCAGAGGTGAATTACAGAAATGGTCGAATCCAGGACAGTTTAAGAAAAATATTCCTGTGGCAATGACATTCCTCAGGAAATTCATCAAAGTTAACATTTCAGGGAAAAACATGGTTTTCTTTTGTTACGTTAATACATAATGACAGAATTCATGAATCATGCAATTTGCATTTGGTGTCATAATTATAAGTCATGCTTCTCTAGTCACCAACAATCTGCAACGCGTTGAAAATGTAATCTCCACAACCAAGATGCCATTGGAATTTCATCTGTTGCCTTGAAAGTAGTAAAATTTACCCAAAGGTGCTCCATCTTTTAGCCAAAGTATGTTCAAGACTTCTACCCTTAAAAATGTGTTCAAGGCGGTTGTGTTATGGTGATACAGACCCTTTTTTAAAGCTCTAGAAAATCAAAATATCCCATTTCTTTAAAAACACTGAAGTGAGTTTATTTACACAATAGAATAAAACTCATCAAAGGTAAAGCCATTGCACAGAATTATAACAAAAGTTAACTGGGCAATATCTTTCCCCTTGCCCTCACCTCAAAAAGTCACCCAATAGCAGTTTCAAAAGTCTAGCCGAAGAACATATTCCTATTTTTAAGACAGTCTGAAAATGCAGGTATAATTTTACTGATTTTAATATCACACCTTGATTTGGAAATGCTTGTAAGGAATGCAAGCAAGTTTGTCACGAGGCTAATGGGCAGGATTTTAAACTTGATATAGGGGTTGGAATGGAGACAGAATGGATGTAGTTTTCCTGGAGGCCAGATTAGGCAAGGAATAGCTACTTGCCCACATGTTTTGGGGACAAAATCTCAGGAATTATATGCTGAATTTAGAGTGGGCACACTCACAATGTAGGGAGCATGGTAGATGCATAGAGGCGGCTGCCCAGTGGTGAACAGGGCAGCCAACACTCCAGGATCAACGCCCCCCCCCCCCCCCTCCCCATTCCTACCTGCAGGTGAGGGAAAGAGAGAGCACCCATTTGGCCACAACTACGGGAGCACCATTGTGTAACCCCTCATAGCGCAGCCTCTGGTGTGACATGGTGTGGGGTTGAGGCCTGCTTTTGATCCCATGTCAGGGGAACAATGCAAAATGGAAAGTCCTGTCCAACATTTCAGATGTGAAAAATGCAGCAGAGATTAGACCCTTTACTGACAGTTCCACCACAAAATCTGACCGTGACGGAATTACAATTTCAATGGGTCAGTTTTATTTTAAGGACATGTACATTTTTCTGTTGGTTAATGCATGGCCTCTGCTCATGGAATATCTGCTCTGTTTACATAATGAATATGCTATGATTTACATATTTCATGTCCCAATGTAGGAACCATTTCAAAAATATATTTGCACATGCCCTTGCTCTTCTTTTCCGTCTTTAAAAAACCTGTTTCTTTTTCTGCACTTTACTTTTTTCTATAGTTTTTGATCCAATCATCTTTCCCTTTTCAATTCTTTCCCAACCCTGAAGCCTAGAAATTTCCATGAGACAGATTTGTTGCATCTGCTAACTAATTTTTATCCCCGTGTTCTATTTTCCACCTACCCATTTATTCCAGTATTGTCTCTCTTTTTTGTCATTCTTTCTTTGTTTCATATCTTCACTTGTTTCCAGAATGCCAACAGGTTCAGAGTTTCATACAATTACAGTGACTCAAGTACAACAATTATTTTAGAAGGAAAATTAAATTTTTATATACAGAAACCTTTTACTGCTTTTCCGAGCATTAGAGATGCCTTGTAGCAATCCCGTGTCAGGTGAAGAAAGAATGCTAGCATCGGGGGATAAACAGTTTCCAAAGCAAGGCCTTGCAATAAAGTCTCAAAGTGAAAACTATTAAGATAGATAGGAGGTAAAGTAGAAGTTACTTAAATTATTTACCATTGATGCTTGAGGATGTTCTCCAACACCATCTGTCACACTACAGGAACGTATCCTTGCAAGAGATTCAACCTGAGAAGCGTAACAAAACGTTAATTTTATGAAGACTTTTTGTGATGAACAATACTGGTTCAGAAGAAAATAACTCATACTCTTAGTATCTTCACATAACTGATGCCATATTTTTCTCTTGCCGCATTTTGAATGATTGCAATAACTCTCAAGTGTTATGGCCACAAAATCAAAAGGAGGGAGCATAGAGGATGCTTTTTGTATGATCGGCACGTATCTCAAGTTCCATCAAGAGATAAAGAAAAATTACAATTCTTTTCCCTTTTTCATTCTACTTCTCTTCAGTATGCCCATGCTGCTGATGATCAAGAAACTTCTGATACTGAGTGAAAGTAGAATTAATTAATATTACCTTTAAATGAACACAGGTGTAAATACTGGTGACACAAAACTTGCCCATGTTACTGAAGCAGATTTTCGAGTGGGAACAAATGAAAACACCACACAATCCATGTCATTCGCTTAGAATTAAGACAACAATTATGAACTACTTTTTGGCAGCATAACTACTTCATCATACAAAAGCTGCAATAAAAAATTCCAAGTGCAACAACATTTCTTGAAGGAAATACAAGTTTTTATACTCAGAATTATTTTTTTTTACAGCTCTTATGAACATTTAAAGATGCCGAATAGCAATCCCGTATCACCTGAAGAAAGAATGCTAGTATAAGGGGTTAAACAGATTCCAAAGGAAGGTCTTGCAATAAGGTCTCAAAGTGTAAAGTCAGATAGGAGGCAAGTTAGAAATTACTGAAGTTATTAACTATCAATGCCTGTGCATGCTCCCTAGTTTCCTGGCCTAAAGGCTAAGATCAAGCGTAGGATTCAAACATGAGATCAGGGGTGATGCCTGTTCTTGTCAGCTTGGGTCTCATGTCTCATTTGTGGGGACCACAAATTGGATTCAATTTGAATTTTAATTGGTTTTTGGAGCAACCAAGGAGCTAGATTAAGGACTTCACCTGTCCACTCTGCACATTGGCTTTGTAACACTGAGCAAGGAATAAAAATTAAAACACCACCATTTATCACGCCAAATGCAAATGCATTTAAATTGACGTCGTGCCCGTTTCAGGCGTGGTCCCAACGGTGGCCATTTTCGGGCCTTGGTAAAGGGGAACCGACGCAGAGGCGGGCGCGGATCGCGCTACTCGCCTCACTTTACCAAGTTTTCACACCCAAAAACGGACACAATTTGATGGTAAAATTGGGCCCAGTATATGTGCAAAGGACAAAAGGGATCCTGACTCCCTCTATTAAACATCTCAAGATCCCAGACCTAGAAAAATACATCCGTTGCTCAAAACCCAGGAGAAGTACTGTGTTGCATGATATCCCCCCAGCTGTTAGAACCTGAAATATTGCCATGTGGAACTGAACCCAGGCAGTCTACCATTTGATCACCCAACAGGTAGCGGCAGAATGTGCCCTGTCCAAGTAAATTGCCTGACTCTCATCTACATCATGTACGACTGGAAAATCAGAACTCCTGTATCAATGCCTCTAAGACTAATTAATCACTCAGTGTCTTCCATCATGGAATTCCTCACTTCTGGAAAAATCGATCACCCTGCAAACCTCTGAAGAAATGCACCATGGAACTTCTAATTCTGGACTCACATAAAACCATGGGGGCGATTCTCCCAAATAAATTCTAAGTATCGAATTTGCATAAGAACTGGAGTAAACCTCGCTGGTTCTAAACCCTGCTGGAGTGAACCACTCCTGGCGCGAGGGGATGGGGGTGAGGGGAGGGAGAGCGAGCGGGCCCGGAGACTTAAGTCCCGGGCCCACTAATGATATATTAAAGAGATTGTAATGTCGATTTAAATAAATTATGCAGTTCCACGCCGATTTCTGTCAGCTCTACGCCGATTTCCGGTGTGGAACTGATGGCACCAAATATTCGGCACTCGGGGACTCAGAGCCCGTGGCGCCCAACGGGGAGCCCGCAAAACAGCCTTCACTGTGCTACAAAAGCAGCGCAGCAGGCTGGGAGAATCGCCCCTATAACTCTTATTTTTATTGTGGTTTTTGCTCTGTTCCCCTTTCTTTCCATTATTTCCCTTTCATAGGTGGAATAAGTGGAAAAGGGGCAGATGTTGTGGAACCCCTGCCCATTTTTGTATGTATGTTAAAAAACCAACCCTCCTATTTTGCCTAATCTCGAGTTTGCTGGGAGATTATTAATAGAAGATTGGGTCAAGCCACGACTTATAAAGGAAGAAATCAGAAATCAAAAACACCTTTCTGTTTACAGACAGGTGGTCAGAGGAGAAATCAGGGATCAAAACATAGAAACTAGAAGCAGGAGAAAGCCATTTGGTCCTTCGAGCCTGCTCCACCATTCATTTTGATCACGGCTGATCATCAAATTCAATATCCTGATCCCCCCCTCTCCGCCATATTCCCTGATCGTGTTAGCCCCAAGAGCTACATCTAATTTCTTCTTGAAACAGACAACAGTTTTGCCTCAACTACTTGCTGTGGTAGTGAATTCCACACATTCACCATCCTCACCTTAGGTGAATAAATTTATCCTCACCTAAGTTCTAAAAGGTTTGCTCCTTATCCTCAAACTATGACTCCTGGTCTGGACTCCCCCACCATTGAAACATTCTTTTCGAATCTACCCTGTCTAACCTTGTCAGAATTTTATAAGTTTCTATGAGATCCCCTCTCACTTCCAAACTCCAGTGATGTTTTAAATTAATCCTCCCTCCTGTGCGTAATGCTGGTTTAACTTCTACTCTAACTGAATTGTCCAATTTCGACTAAGCAGTTATAAAGGTGTACTATAGCTTGTATCAATGCCCTTGAAATGAGTATGTGGAACCTAGCAGGATTTTTGCATTGTATTAATAATTATTGGCTCCTGCAGGAAGTGCATGCATGTCAGCATCAGGAAAAGAAAACATAACCTAGCTCACCTGCTGGCTTTTACTGTGAAGATTTATACACAGACAATTTAGTGAAATGCCGGATAGTATCCAAAAGCTTTGGAATTGTTTCATCAAAAGTGATCAATTAGCAGAGGTGGCGAATAGGAGAATGTTTGTAAGAAAATCAATGGTCGGATTTTTCTGTAACAGAGCGTCTCAGGATGTATGCAGCTGGTCAGACCTCCCACTACATCATTCAACTGAAAGGGGGCTTGCCCACAAAATTGCTAAGTGCGAGCTAATAACAGCATAGTGAGGGAGGCCTGGATGAACAGGGCAAACACCAATTAATCAAATTAATTCATGAAATTTAAGGATTGGGAAATTAGCAGCAGAAGCAGTTACAAGGAGTTAAAATTCAAAGTCAGATCAGGTTCTGGAATAGAGAAGGGTGAAAGCGAGATTAGATTGAGAGAACGAAGGGGGATGGGTGGTGACAGATAAAGAACAATAAGAAAGGAAAGGAAAAATACATTTTAAATTTGACAATGTAAAATCTCTGCAAAATTCAAAAGACTGAAGGAATGAAAATCCATGCTTAGAAAAGTTAGAGACCTCGACTGGCATTCATTAATATTACTCTTGTTGATGTGTAAGAGGTTTACACTTATGATTAATAGTCCTAAATGTCTGCAACAGTTTGTTTGTGTCCACTGTGCAAATACAGCAACTTCACGACATACAATGCCTGCCAACGGTGAGGCAGACTGGCACAGCAACATTTAGATATTTACATTTACTCATTCATCAGTGAAAATAGCTTTCTTTTCCCCACCTAATTAGTTCTCTTCCTTGAGTTGCGACACAGTTGAATTTGTTGTATACCAAAATAAAAGGTGAGCGCTATTTTCCCTGTTGTTTTGGCAGCAAACCCTGGCCCAATATTTGGTTTATCACGTGTTAACCTCACCCTATCCAACGTCCATATGAAGATGTTCAATCAAAATCAGGCATGGATATCCTAGCTTATTTTATTTATGTCTGGAGTAGGGGTATTTCCAACATCCTAACTGCTGCATGAGCTAAGATCAGTGCTGACTAAGATTAAACCTGGGGCCTCTTTGGGCGAGAATCACCCCGACCTGGTGGAGGCAAACTCGATAGGGTCCTTTAAGAGACTTCTGGATGAGTAGAACATAGAACAGTACAGCACAGAACAGGCCCTTCGGCCCATGATGTTGTGCCGAGCTTTATCTGAAACCAAGATCAAGCTTTCCCACTCCCTATCATCCTGGTGTGCTCCATGTGCCTATCCAATAACCGCTTAATACCGTTTAGTACATGGGACTTAATAGGATTGAGGGTTATAGGTAAGCCGCTTAGTACATGGGACTTAATAGGATTGAGGGTTATAGGTAAGCCTATATATAAGCCTAGGTAGGTAGGGACATGACCGCCGCAACTTGTGGGCTGAAGGGCCTGTTTGTGCTGTATTTTTTCTATGTTCTATATTCAATATGTAAATTTTTTAATGACTATTACCAGGAATAATCACAGTATATAGTAAGTGGCAGTTCAGCAAGATCCTCAGACTCGCATCATACTCCTGATCTAAGACCCTATTCCTTTCTCATCATCTGATGATAGCTAAATAGAAAATTTCTCTAGAAAATGGGAATATTAATAGAAGAAATAATCCCAACAGCAAACAGGAAAATTGAATACTGAAAAGGTGTACATCCTTATGAAAAAGCAATTAATGTTTTGGCAGTGTGTTCAAGATTTTTGCAGCTCATAAAATTCAAGTTCCACCAGTAATGTAACACCACAGCTGTTTGACATAAAAGTATGGTTGCTGATTTTCCATTAAGCGACAGAAATATGATTGCAAACAGGAGTGGTCCTTGCTTGTAGTACATTATGGGAAGTCATGAACATGCAAAGCCTTATTTTCTATTCATTAAAAGACATATGAGTTAGGAGGAGTAGGCCACTCTGCCCCTCGAGCCTGCTTATCAAAACAATAACATAACGGTTGGTCTAATTTTAACCTCAACTTCCCTCAACCTCAGAGCACCGCAGAGCTCTGCAATTTCAGACTATTGAGAGATTAAATGCTTATTTTTTATTCATCCTGCCAAAATGCACCTTGCACTTTCCCATATTATACTCCATTTACCAGATCTTTGCCCACTCACCTCACTTCTCAATGTCCTTTTGTTGCCTCCTTATGTCCTCTTCACAATTTATTTCCTATCCATCTTTGTGTCATCAGCAAATATAGCAACCATACCATTGGTTGCTTCATCCAAATCATTTATATAAATCGCAAAGAGTTCAGGCCACAGCTGATCCATGTGGCACACCACCATGGGGAAATTATATTTGGAGACTGTATGGTTATACGAGGTTATAATGGATTAAGACATAACACTGTTGTTGAAGTAGTCATACTCACAGGAGGTGGACCAATCTGTTCCCCATTTGACTCTGCAGCAACTTGCAATCTTCTATTTAGTTCATCGGAAAGATCTGGTGGACTGCTCTCAGATGCACTTGGTGGCGTGGTAGGAGGTGGTAACGGTTGAAAAAGTTGATCACCATCAAGAATCAATTCTTCAGAGATGGGTTCCCATGGCTGCACATTAAAACCATTTTGCTATGACAATAATCTACATTTTCCAAATGACTTCCTTAGAGAACTAAATGTGTGTCTGAGCACAGAAGTTTTAAAGAAAAATTGCATCGTATTTACAGAAAATTCATATCTGCACATCGTTAGTATTTCTCAAACAAAAGCATTCTTGTACAATATTTTTTCAGCCATATGTATTAAGTCATTATGGTAACAGACTGCCACCCAGCTTCAAAACACAAATGCTTCAAACAATGCAATGAGCATGTCCAGTTTAGATCGCCATTCAGTTCCGTTCCTGATTTGACCTATGCTGAGCTGACAAAAGTTGCGTAGAGCTGAGGCAACCTCAGGGAATGGGGAGAGTTGGAGAGGAGAAAAATCTGACAATTTATTACAGCTTAATTAGTATAATGGCTTCTAGAGGGAATCTAAAAAGGCATCAAAGGACATCTGGATGTCATGCATTTTGCAAAGATCATGTCATTTTTCTAGCACTTTATAAAATATTGTTCCCATAAGCGAGTCAGCACTTTCTCAAACCAGAAGGCAACTTTAATAGATAATAACTACATTTTTAAAATTATTCTTTCATGGGATATGAGCATCGCTGGCAAGGCCAGCATTTTTGCTCATCCCTAATTGGTGGTGAGCTGTCTTCTTGAGCTGCTGCTGCCCATTTGGCACAGGCATACCTACAGTGCTTGTACCCCAGTGATAGTGAAGAATCTGTAATAAAGTTCCAAGTCAGGAAGATGTGCGCTTTGCAAGTGGTGGAGTTTCCTACATCCTTCTAGGTGGTAGAGGTCACGGGTTTGGAAGATGCTGCCAAAGGCCCTCTGGTGAGTTGCTGCAGCACATCTTGAGTAAGGTACACACTGCTGCCACTATGCTTCGGTGGTGAAGGAAGTGAATGCTCAATCAAGTGGATGGCATATCGATCAAGTGGACTGCTTTCTCTTGGATGGTCATTGAAGCTGCACTCATCCTTACAAGTAGACAGTATTCCATCACACTCCTGACTCCTGCCTTACAGATTGTGGATTCAGGCTTGGAGTGTCAGGAGGTGTGTCACTCTGCACAGAATTTCCAACCTCTGACTTGCTCTTGTAGCCATGATGTGGAGATTGCTCTTGTAGCCACAGTTATTTATGGGCTGTGTTCAGTTAAGTTTCTGGTCAATGGCAACTCTCAGGGAGATTTAGCAATGGTAATGCCCTTACCCAGGCTGACCCACACCCTACCACCCCCCAGCGCTGGCACCAGGTCCCTGGCGCTGACGGGCAGAAGTGCAGACCACTGTGCCACCAAGTAATTATAATGGGCATATCTAAATACCAGTTAGGCAACATTATTAATTTGGCATCTGAACTTTCAAACCACTGGGGGAAAAAAAGTAGATTTCATTAAAAAATATTTCAGCAATTGATTGATCTTACACAATCAATTGTCCTTTCATTTTCACTCAAGTTAGTTAGGAAATTAATAGCTATTCTATTTGGGCAGAATATGCCCTGACTTATCTCTGGCTGATACTATATTACAAGCCTTGTGAAGAACTGGGTGCAGTTAATATTAGGGTGCATTGATTGCACAGTAAAATTTGAAACCTTTTTTAAACAACTTACATCCCCACCATCACGGCTATCTGTGGTTTCCAAATCTTCACTGATGTGTCGACGAGATCGAAACACTCTGTGAGCTTCTTGCTGGATCTGCCGAATGTTGGTATCTGACTCATTTTCCACATCTCTGCAAAACATTGCAAATAATTTATTCCTATCTTCTTAAGGGCAGTCAGTTAGGGCAATAATGCTGACCTTGTCAGCAAGACTCATATCCCAAGAACTCAAGATATAACAGCTTAAATTTCGAATAGATAATAATGGTGAGGCTATCAATGCTTATTATAACGGGGTAAATCTGATAGTAACTACTGGCATCTGAGCATAGAGTCATAGAGGTTTACAGCATGGAAACAGGCCCTTCAGCCCAACTTGTCCATGCCATCCCTTTTTGAAACCACTAAGTTAGTCCCAATTGCCCGCGTTTGGCCTATATCCGTTTATACTCATCTTACCCATGTAACTGTCTAAATACTTATTAAAATACAAAGTTGTACCCCTTCTTCTACCACCTCCAGCAGCTGGTTCCAGACACTCACCACCCTGTGTGAGAAAAAATTGCCCCTCTGGACCCTTTTGTATCTCTCCCATCTCACCTTAAACCTATGCCCTCTAGTTTTAGGCTCCCCAACCATTGGGAAAAGATATTGACTATCTAGCTGATCTATGTCCCTCATTATCTTACAGACCTCCAAAAGATCATTCCTAAACCTCTTACGCTCCAGAGGAAAAAGTCTCAGTCTACCCAGCCTCTCCTTATAATTCAAACCATCAAGCCCCAGTAGCATCCTACTAAATCTTTTCAGCACTCTTTCTCGTTTAATAATATCACTTTGATAATAGGGTGGTCAGAACTGTACACAGTATTCCAACTGTGGCCCTACCAATGTCTTTTACAACTTCAAGATGATGTCCCAAATCCTGTATTCAATGTTCTGACCAATGAAACCAAGCATGCCTGGATCTCTTTGTTCTATAACTCTCCCCAAAGCTCTAACATTAACTGAGTAAGTCCTGCCCTGGTTCGATCTGCCAAAATGCATCACCTCACATTTATCTAAATTAAACTCCATCTGCCATTCGTCAGCCCACTGACCCAATTGATCAAGATCCTGTTGCAATCCAAGATGACCTTCTTCACTGTCCACTATGCCACCAATCTCGGTGTCATCTGCAAACTTACTAACCATGCCTCCTAAATTCTCATCCAAATCATTAACATAATTGACAAATAACAGTGGACCCAGCACCGATCCCTGAGGTTCACCGCTGGTCACAGGCCTCCAGTTTGAAAAACAACGCTCTACAACCACCCTCTGGCTTCTGTCATCAAGCCAATTTTGTATCCATTTGGCTACCTCACCCTGGATCCCATGAGATTTAATCTAATGCAACAACCTACGCTGCGGTACCTTGTCAAAGGCCTTGCTAAAGTCCATGTAGACAACATCAACTGAATGCCCTCATCTACCTTCTTGGTTACCCCTTCAAACAACTCAATCAAATTTGAGAGACATGATTTTCCACTCACAAAGCCATGCTGACTGTCCCTAATCAGTCCTTGCATCTCTAAATGCCTGTAGATCCTATCTCTCAGAATACCTTCCAACAACTTAACCACCACAGATGTGAGGCTCACTGGCCTGTAGTTCCCAGGCTTTTCCCTGCAGCCCTTTTTAAACAAAGGCACAACATTTGCCATCCTCCAATCTTCAGGCACCTCACCTGATTCAATTATCTCTGCTAGGGGACCCGCAATTTCCTCCCTCGCCTCCCACAATGTCCTGGGATACACCATCAGGTCTCAGGGATTTATCTACCTTGATGCGCTTTAAGACTTCCAGCACCTCCTTTTCTGTTATATGTACACTCGTCAAGACATCACTATTTATTTCCCCAAGTTCCCTAACATCCATGCTTTTCTCAACAGTGAATACTGATGACAAATATTCATTTAGAATCTCACCCATCTCTTGTGGATCCACACATAGATGAACTTGTTGATCCTTAAGAGGCCCTACTCTCTCCCTTGTTACTCTTTTGCCTTTTATGCATTTGTAGAAGTTCTTTGGATTTTCCTAAGCTTAATCTGCCAAAACAATCTCGTGTTCCCTTTTTGCCTCCTGATTTCTCTCTTAACTCTACTCCTACACCCTCCATACTCTTCAAGGGATCCACTTGATCCCAGCTGCCTATGCATGTCATGTGCCTCCTTCTTCTTCTTCTTGACCAGTGTCTCAATATCCCGAGTCATCCAGGGTGCCCTACTTCTACCAGCCTTGCCCTTCACTTGGAGAGGAATGTGCTTAGCCTGAACCCTAGTTAACACAATTTTGAAAGCGTGCCACTTACCAGTCATCCCTTTGCCTGCCAACAGATTCCCCCAATTAACTTTTGAAAGTTCCCACCTGATAACATCAAAATTGACCTTGCCCCAGTTTAGAATTTTAACTTTTGGGCCAGACCTACCGTTCTCCATAGCTATCTTAAAACTAAAGAAATTATGGTCACTGGTCCTCACTAACACTTCTGTCACCTGCCCTTCCTTACTTCCCAAGAGGAGGTCAAATTTTGCCCCCTCTCTCGTCGGGCCATCCACATACTGAATGAGAAATTTCTTCTGAAAACACTCAACAAATTTTTCTCCATCCAACCCTCTAATACTATGGCTATCCCAGTAAATGTTGGGAAAGTTAAAATCCCCGACTATTACCACTCTATTTTTCTTGGAGCTATCTGTAATCTCCTTACATATTTGCTCCTCAATTTCCCGACGACTATTTGGGGGCCTTAGTACAACCCTATCAAAGTGATTTCCCCCTTATTTCTCAGTTCTACCCACATAGACTCAGTGGGCAAACCCTTGGATATATCCCCTGTCAGTATTGCCGTGATGTTTCCCTAATCAAAAGTGCAACTCCCCCTCCTCTCTTACCTCCTGTTCTATCTTTCCTGTAGCATCTGTACCCTGAAACATTGAGCTGCCAGTCCTGTCCCTCCCTTAGCCATGTTTCAGTAATTGCTGTAATATCCCAGTCCCATGTACCCAACCATGCCCTGAGTTCCTCTGCCTTGCCCGTCAGGCCTCTTGCATCGAGATAAATGCAGTTTAATCTGGATTACTGACACTGCCTTTACTACTTAACATGCTATCTTCAACATCTGTGCTGCCCTCAACCTTCGCTTCTGTCTCCCTACTGCTTTGGGTCCTCTCTCTTTTTCTTTCCCCCCACCCCCGGCCAATTGCACCAGCTCTCATGCCACATATTCATCTGCCTAATCTTCCTATTCCTACTATCACGAGCACATGGCACCGGCAGCACCGGGGGGGGGGGGGGGGGGGGGGGGCCGCGGCGGCGGCTCTCGAGTTGGCATAAAAGATTCCATGGGACCACTTCAAAGCAGAGTAGGGGAGTTATCCTGGGCGTTGACTCAGCACATAGGTCATTAATCTCAGACACAAAGGTGATTTTAGCTGATTTTACCAGCATGCCTGCCCCAACAGCGTTCTCTGTTGGCCTTGGGAGCGATCTTACGAGCCTCGGGCGGGTGTGCCGGTAAAATTCCAGCCAAAGTCCTTCAAAACGCTGTCTTCATTACAAAGAATTTCAGCGCCTCTTCTTCTCGGACTTCATCTAATCCCCAGCTGAAAGCAGTGAACAACCAACTCGATAGCCAGAGGCACAGTCAACACCACCAAGTGATACATATCTGCAGAACCTCCTCATCACCAATTAGGACAGACCGGACACATAGGACATAGAACAGTACAGCACAGGGATAGGCCCTTTGGCCCACAATGCTGTGCTGAGCAAGACGCCAAAATAAACTAATCCCTTCCGCCTGCCCTAGGTCCATATCTCTGTATTCCTTGCATATTCATGTGCTTATTTCAAAGCCCCTTAAATGCCCCGATCATATCTGTCTCCATCAACACCACTACACTCTGTGTAAAAAAAACTTGCCCGTCAGATCCCCTTTGAACTTTCCCCCTCTCACCTCAAGTGCATGCCCCCTAGTATTAGAAATTTCAACTCAGGGAAAAAGGATTTTGAATGTCAACTTTATCTATGCCTCATAATTTTATAGATATCCATAAGGTCTCCCATCAGCCTCTGCCGCTCCAGAGAAAATAGCCCTTGTTTGTCCAGCCTCTCCTTATAGCTCATACCTTCCAGTCCAGGCAGCATCCTGGTAAACCTCTTCTGCACCCCCTCCAAAGCTCTACATCCATCCTGTAATGTGGCAACTAGAATTGAACACAGTACTCCACCCATATCTGCAACTGACCTATATCCCATTGTATCTTTTGACAACCTTCGACACTATCCACAACTCCACCAAACTTTGTGTCATCTGCAAACTTACCAACCCACCCATCTGTTTTCATCCAAGTCATTTATGTATATCACAAATGGCAAAGATCCCAGTACTAATCCCTGCGGAACATCACTAGTCACGGACCTCCAGCCAGAAAAACACACTTCCACACTACTCTCTGACTTCAATGGGCAAGCCAATTCTGAATCCAAGCGGCCAAGTTACTGTGGATCCCATCTTAATCTTCTGGATGAGCCTACCATGGGGGACTTGGTCCAAAGTCTTACTAAAATCCATGTGCAGAACATGGATGGGCTCTACCCCCATCGATCATTTTTGTCACCGCCTCGTAAAATCAATCAAGCTAGTAAGACATGACCTGCCCCATACATAACCATGCTGACTTTCCCTAAGTAGGCCATGCTTTTCCAAATGTACGGAAATCCCATCCCTAAGAATCCTCTCCAATAGCTTCCCAACCACCGATACGAGACTCACTGGTCTATTAATTATCTGGATTATCCATATCTCTATTTCCTTTCCTGAACAGAGGCTCAACATTAGCTATTCGCTAGTCCTCTGGAACCTTCCCAATATGAACTCTGAAAGTATGTCTTTAAACAACTCCCACATGTCAAATGTGGACTTGCCCAATATCAGCTGCGCCCAATTAACTCTCCCTAGCTCCTGCCTAATACTGTCGTCATTTACCCTTCCCCAATTGGTGTAGATCAACTAATGTCATCTTCAAGTAACAGAAACAGCTGCAGCAATTATACTGTTGCTTATTCGCAGCTTCTGGATCTAACCTCTGTCTTAATCAGGGCAGGGCCTACTCAGTTGATGGGGCATTGGGGAGAGTTATAGAACAAAGAGATCAAGGGGTACAGATTCATAGCTCCTTGAAAGTGCAGTCACAGGTGGACATGGTGGTGAAGAAGGCATTTGGCATGCTTGGTTTCATTTGTCAGAACACTGAATATAGGAGTTAGGACATCTTACTGAAGTTGTACAAGACATTGATAAGGTCACACTTGGAATACTGTGTACAGCTCTGGTCACCCTATTATAGAAAGGATATTAAACTTGAGAGTGTGCAGACAAGATTTACTGGGATGCTACCACATATTAGGTCAAAGCAAAATCCTGCGGATACTGGAATCTGAAACAAAAACACTGGAAACATTGGTTCTAGTCTCTCCCCACAGATGCTGTCAGACGGAGCTTTTCCAGCATTATCAGGGGGGGGGGGAAGAGAGAGAGACAGTTACATGAGTAAGATTGGAATAGAGGGATATGAGCCAAACGTGGGCAATTGGGACTGGGGACTGACTTAATATTAAAATCTGGGTGGCATGGACAAGGTGGGTCAAAGGGTTGTTTCCATGTTGTAAACCTCTATGACTTCTTCAGACTGCCTGTACTGCGTTGGAATCATTATCTACTGAGTTCTGACAACCTGGTCTCCTTTATATGGTTTCAATCAGGAGTTTTGTTTCCAATTCCAGTTTCAGTCTTTTATCTCCTTGGCACCTTGAGGGTCAGTTTCCCATTTTCTATTCTTTTTTTTTAAGAATCTGTCTTAAAAAAAAGCTTTCAGCTCAGATTCCAGCACATTCTGATTGTCTCAGTCAGAATTCTTCAGCCTGATTGGTTCACTGTTTATTCTCTGCCAGAGATACCCTGAAAAGGGCACAGTGTCAAATTAGAGCAAGCCTCTGTGCAGAATCCCACAAAAACTGAAGTGAAAGGGCAAGTGCTGCTCTTTCACTGCTGGCCACAAAATCCAGGCCATCATTGCTTAAATGGATTGAAGACCATGGTGCCAAATATTATTGGACAACAATTTTCAGCAACTCTGTAAGCTAAAACATAAATTTGAGAGACAACTTACACTAGACTTGGTCGCTGCCACTGTGTAGTTCTGTTGTTGTGATTCACATAGTATGTCCGGCCCAGGTTGTCAGTCTTCTCTTCCCAGCCAGGCGGTAATGGTGGCTGCTGTTGCTCACGCTGCGTTCCTGAATCACTAGGGTCAACCATATCCCAGGCACGCTTTATGGGAAAGAAAGAATAATTATTAATGAAGCTGCTGGTTTCTTTTTTGTGTTTTTATCATGGATTTAGGGAGTTGGATAAGTACATCAAAGAAAAAGGAATAGAAGAATATGCCAGTGAATGGGATGATACAAGATGGGAGGGAGGCATGTGAGGAGCACGAACTCCATCACTGAAGGCCCTGGATTTTGTGCTATAAAATTCTGAGAGCTTATACCCCACTGTGCCTCTGAAATTTACTCTCTTCCTCGAGGTTGCAAATACAGCATCCTACATACCGCTCACCATACCTAAATCTACTGTTTTGAAATGAAGCCTTCCTATACCATTGCCCACTTTCAACACATTGTGAACATAGGAACAGCAGTACCACCATTTTATTTGGTCTTGGTTCATCTGTACTTCAATTAATTTACCTGTCAATGTTCCATTTCCCATGATATGCCGATCTAATGACTTATCAATCAATTTTCAAAATTTAAACCGACTCTTTAAACTGATTTTTGAAAATTCATTCAAGGGATGTCAGCTTTGCTGGCTATGCCAGCATTTATTGCTCATCCCAAATTGCCCTCAAGAAGGCGGTAGTGAGCCTGAATCACTGCAGTCGACTTGGTGTAGGTTCACCCAGAGTGATGTTAGGGAGGGAGTTCCAGGATTTTGACTCAGCAACAATGAAGGAACAGAGATATATTTCCAAGTCAGGATGGTGAGTTGCTTGGAGGGGAACTTCCAACTGAAGTCCGAGTTCCAGATTTCTACTCCCTTTTATTGAGAAAAGGACTTTCTCATTTCATTTCTAAATCACCCCGCTCTAATATTATTGTACCTCCTTGTGCTAGATTCCCTGCATCTCTAGACTCCTTGTTTCTCTGTATCTCCCCAGACCATTAAAATAGTGGAAAGCTTGCCCTTTCCTTTCTTCTATGTACTTCAGGTAACTGAAATGCAAGTACTGTGCAATTTAAAGCATTACTTCATGATGGCCCTCATTTTCTTTTATAACCTTATACATGTCTTGGCTCTTCACCTTAGTTCCATCAGAACATAACAAAACAAACCACAGTCCTCTCGTCCTCCTGGAGTACAAAGGAACTGGTAACCAGCCACCCCCAAATACATTGAGTGGGCACGCCCTGGAATTTTAAACTGTGACCAATGAATAATCATCATTGTGTTGCCGATGGGAGGAGTATCTGGAGAAAAGCATACTTCCTGCTCTGTTAAATCGCTATCCATTTCTGATAACAGGTATTGCATATTTAGATTAGCAATACAGAGCCACAATTGAAGCCAAGTCAGAATTCAAAAGTAACCGTGTGTAAAATCACGCAACTTTGTAACTCATCTGATGCACCATATCTAATATACATTCTCAGTACATGGTCATGAGAATGGTGTTGCCCATTAGGCTACAGGCTCCGCAAACCATATAAAATTTACTGTTGTCGCATTCTTTGTTTCATTTCATTCCAAATGAGAGAATTATGCACAAACTGCTCCCTGGCCACCACAGGCAATTATATACAGATATTTATCTAACCATGCAACCTCCAATATGCCTGTTGCTTTCTTTGAGCCCAATTGAGAGAGAAAACACAATAACCCACAGTGCAGTTAATACACCCTGCATGATTTCCTTTCCTTCATTTCCCTTAACACAACCAAATAATTCTAAAGTTAATTAAGACAATGAAAAACACCTGGGAAAAAAAATCAAAATCAATTATAAATGTTCTTCAGCATGCTGATTGCTATTAATTAGGCTATGCAATTCACACAAAGGTTCAACAACCTACAGCGAAACAATAGTTGAATAAGTTTTAACAATTCCGTGATTTGTACCTCAGATTCTTCCCTCTGTTCAGGAGTTTCTTCTTGTCCACCATTTCTTGGCAAATAGGCCATCTTCAGCCGCAGAAAACCTTTAACCCGGGATTTATGACTGCAAGTGTGAATATTAAAATATTCTTAGTTTGAAATCTCATTTTAAACAGTTTCAACCAATCTAAAAATGTCTTTGAAAGTGCTAACTCACAGAACAGCACGAATGCCCAGAACTATGTCAACGGTGATTTTTCAAAGACAAACCAGATTAATGGAAAAGGTTAAGATTTTCATAGAATAATAGAATCCCAACAGTGCAGAAGGAGGCCATTCAGCTCATCAAGCCTGCATCGACAACAATCACATCCAGGTCCTATCCCCGTAACCCCATGCATTTGCCCTGCTAATCCCTCTTGACACTTAAGGGACAATTTAACATACCCAATCCACCTAACCTGCACATCTTTAGACTGTGGGAGAAAACCGGAGATCCCAGTGGAAACCCAAGCAGGCACAAGGAGAACATGTAAACTCCACAAAGACAGTCACCTGAAGCCGACATACTGTGAGGCAGCAGTGCTAACCAATGTGTTATTTTGAGTGAATGAACACATAATGGCTATTCGTAATTTATGTTGTATTCAAGAAAATAAAAGCCTTTATTCAGCTGAGTACTTGGAGTTCATTTCCAATATTTAAATGGATATCACAAGGTTATGTAGCTTTAAGTTTCAAAATATGAAGAAAATAGGAAATCAACTACAATTTTATCTTGTTAGTGTGATATGTTTAGCACATATACTGGATTACATAATGCCAGGATCGAGCAATGTATTCATAGTGACACTGTTAGCACCGCTTACTGCCTCACAGTGCCAGGGACCCAGGTTCGATTCCCAGCTTGGGTCACTGACTGTGCGGAGTCTGCATGTTCTCCCCGTGTCTGCGTGGGCTTCCACCAGGCACTCCGATTTCTTCCCACATCCGAAAAGACATGCTGGTTAGGTGCATTGGCCATGCTAAATTCTCCCTCAGTGTACCCGAACAGTTGCCGGAGTGTGGCGACTAGGGGATTTTCACAGTAACTTTATTGCATTGTTAATGTAAGCCTACTTGTGACGAATAAATAAACTTTTATCTGTTTGAAATTATTTCCCAATACCCGAGACCATTCCTGTCTCATTTTATTTTATATATCACTTGATTTTGTTCAATAAATCAGCTATTATTTGATGATAGAATTATCCCAGTCTGTAAATGAACAATGCAGACCACAAGATCCAAGGTTTGAACCTTGGTCTGTGCTCGGTTACCTGATCTTAAATATTATTAATTAGATATTAGCCGGTCTGTTGCAAACCAGCCTTCCTTTCATTGACTCTGTCTACACTTCCCGCTGCCTTGGAAAAATAGCCATTATAATCAAAGACACAGAATAGGTAGAAGCGATATATCAAAATCTTTGCACCTGAGCTGCAAGCTCTTCCTGGCCCTTCAACACTAACATGGTCTTTTTGGCTGCTACAGTTTATAATGTGCCCAACTTCACATGTAGGGGAGACTTCTACACCACTTATACAATACTGTTTTCTGATTCAAGTTCACTTCCCAGTTAATATATACATTAGAACATAGAACATCGAACATTACAGCGCAGTACAGGCCCTTCTGCCCTCGATGTTGTGCCAACCAGTGAAACCAATCTAAAGCCCATCTAACCGATACTATTCCAATATCATCCATATGTTTATCCAATAACCATTTGAATGCTCTTAATGTTGACGAGTCCACTACTGCTGCAGGCTGGGCATTCCACGCCCTTACTACTCTTTGAGTAAAGAACCTACCTCTAACATCTGTCCTATGTCCATCACCCCTCAATTTAAAGCTATGTCCCCTCGTGTTAGCCATCACCATCCGAGGAAAAAGGCTCTCATTATCCACCCTATCTAATCCTCTGATCATCTTGTATGCCTCTATTAAGTCACCTCTTAACCTTCTTCTCTCTAACGAAAACAACCTCAACCCCCTCAGCCTTTCCTCATACGATTTTCCCACCATACCAGGCAATATCCTGGTAAATCTCCTCTGCAACCTTTCCAACACTTCCACATCCTTCCTATAATGCGGCGACCAGAACTGTACACAATACTCCAAGTGCGGCCGCACCAGTCAGCTGACATTAGTCAGCACAGGATGAGAGCTGTAACTAAAGGATGAAAATTCTACACTGAGATTAGTTACTTGATTATTTTGTGAAAGTGTGGAGAAAACCATGCATTCAACAGCCCCTTTAGGCAGCAATATAGGAGCTTGTCAAACTATTTAGGTGGGGAGATTTAGGCCAGGTTTTACGGCATAAACTTTTAAAATTCATTCAAGGGATGTGTGCTTCACTGGCTAGGGCAGCATTTATTGCCCATCTCTAATTACCCTTGAGAAGGCGGTGGTGAGCTGACTCTTAAACCTCTGCAGTCCATGTGGTATAGGTACACGCACGTGCTGGTAGGGAGGCAGTTTCAGCACTTTGACCCAGCGACAGAAAAGCAATATATTTGTAAGTCAGGATGGTGAATCACTTGGAGGGGAACTTCCAGTGTTTCTTCTTCTAGATGGTAGTGGTTGAGTCTAAGGAACGTGGGTGAGTTCCTGAAGTGCATCTTGTACACACTGCTGCCATCAGTGGTGGAGGAAATATTTTTGTAGATGTGGTGTCAATCAAGTAGGCTGTTTTTTCCTGGATGGTGTCAAGCTTCTTGAGTTTTGTTGGAGCTGCAGTCATCCAGACAAATGGACAGTATTTCTTCACACTCCTGACTTGTGCCCTGTAAATGGTGGACAGACTTTGGGGAGTTAGGAAGTGTGTCACTCGCCACAGGATTCGCAGGCTCTGGCATGAACCTATAATACAGGACTACTTGCATGCCAAATAGCAGAAGCAGCAAACGATTGGCAGGGCTAGGCAATTCCCCAACGCATCAGATATAAGCTCTGCAGTCCAGCCATATCTAATAGGGAACGGTGGTAGACAGTGAAACATCTAACAGGAGGAGAAGGCTCCACAAATAACCCCGCCCTCAGTGATGGGAGATATCAGCACATCAGCACAAAGCATATGGCTGAAACATTTGCAACCAAATGTCCAAAATGCTCAGTGGATGATTTAATTCTGCCTTTTCTAGAGATCTCCAGCATCACAGATGCTGTTTGATTTATTCCACATGATATCAAGGGCTGAATGCACTGGATGCTGCAAAGACTAGGGAGCCTGACAACATTTTGGCAATAGTACTGAAGACTTGTGATCCAACTCACCGTCCCCCTCACCAAGTTGCTCCAGTTCAGTTACAACACTGGCATCTCCGGGGCAATATGGAAAATTGCCCTGTATTGTCCCATCCACAAAAAGCAGGACAAAATCAACATGGCCAATTACTGCCCCATCAGTTGTCTCTCGGTTGTCAGTGAAGTGATGGATGGGGTCATTCACAGTGCTATCAAACAGCATTTGCTCAGCAATGACTTTCTCACTGTCACACAGTTTGGATTCTGCGAGGGCCAATCAGCTCCTGACTTCATTAGAGTCTTGGTCCAAATATGGACAAAAGAGCTAAACTCAAAGGTGAGCAGCAAATGATAGACAGGGCTAGGCGATTCCACTTGACTACCTTTGACATTAAGGCAGCTTTCGATGGAGTATGGCATCAAAAAACCCTGGAAAAACTGAAGTCAATGAGAATCGGGGGAAAATTCCCACTGGTTGGAATCGTATCTAGCATAAAGGAAGATGGACGTCAACCATCTCAGTCCCAGGATATCGCTGCAAGAGTTCCTCAGAGTAGTGTACCAGGTCTAACCATGGCTACTTAATCAATAACCTTCCCTCATCATAAGGTCAGCGGGGATGTTTGCTGATGACTGCACAACATTCAGCACCATTCGCAACTCCTCAGATGATGAAGCAGTACATGTCCATAAACAACAAGAGCTGGACAACATTCAGGTTAGGGCTAATAAATGGCAAGTAACTTTGCGCCATACAGGACCAGGCAATGACCACAGTCCCTTGACAGTCAATGGCATTAACCATAGCGGATTCCTCTCACTATCAATATCCTGGGGAATTACCATTGACCAGAAACTGAGCTGGACTAGCCATATAGTGGCAACAAGAGCAGGTCAGAGACCAGGGATCCAGAGGTGAGTAACCTACCTCCTGACTACCATCTACAAGGCACAAGTTAGGAGTGTGATGGAATTCTCTCCACTTTCGGGGATGAGTGCAGCTCCAACAACACTCAAGAAGTTCAACACCATCCAGGGCAAAGCAGCTCACTTGGATGGCACCCCATCCACCACCTTAAACATTCACTTCCTCTACCACCAATGCATATATGTGTCATCTTCAAGATATACTGCAGCAACTCACCAAGGCTCCTTTGACAGCACCTTCCAAACCTGTGACTACTACCACACAGATGGATAAAAGCAGCAGCTGCATGGGAACACCACCACCTGCAAGTTCCTCCCTCGAGGTACACAACAAACTGACTTTAAGCCATATTACCGTTCCTTCATTGTTGCCGTGTCAAAATCCTGGAACTCCCTTCCTAATGGCACCACATGGACTAAGGTGGCAGCTCACCCACACCTTATCAAGGACAATTAAGGATAGGCAATAAATTCTGACCTTGCAAATGAAGCCCATAACACGTTAAAAAATAATTTTTAAAAGTTTGTTTCACATACGAGATAATGTAACAAATCATGGAATAATTAAACCTATACATTAAAAAGAATGATCAGGAATACTTCAGATCATAGTACAATAGAATGAGATACTCATTCTACAAAATCATATTAGGAAAACAATTAGAAAATGCAGAGAGGAACTGGAATTGTTACTTGCTGAATTCAATCGAAGTATCTCACCCATAAAAATAAAAACCACTTTGAATGCCCTCAACTCAGAAGCATCACTCACCTCCTCGGCCTGAGCAGAAAGTCCTTAAAAGTATATGGCCTCTCCAAGGCAGGATCTTCTGCCTGTTTGAAAATGAACACAATTAAGATAATACTCGTTTATTTGAAACAACTCAAGAACTTGAAATGAGGATATATTGGACACAAATTTTTGTAAGTTTCATTTTCACGGATATTTGCACAGCCTCCAAGCAATTTTTGTGCAAGTACTTAAGACTCAAGTTTTAAAAGACCAGACAGAAGCAACCTACGCATTTAATTGTGATTTTTGCAGGATTTAGATATTACTAGTCCATTTCTTGTTATGTTGCTGAGTCAAGGCCAAATGTCATCTGCAAGTGAAATGGGGCAAGATGACAGGCTGAAGTCAGACATAAGAGTGTTAGGATACATAGGTAATTCTATAGTTAAACAGCAAACATTACAACTATTTGGGAAGGAGGGATGAAGAGTTGGTTGGAGTGTAAAGGTTTCTCTATAATATGAGAAGCTGAGAAACTTAAAACTAAGGAACTGTAGAGAGATCATTGGCGGAAGGGTGAAGTTTGCATACAGACAGGCTTTCGTTTTAAAGGCAAAAGCAGATTTTTAGGATGTAACGGTTGACAAAATGTGAAGAAAATATGATAGGAAAACGTGCAAAAGCACCAGATTATCTTTAACAATGCTGTTGTTGATCAACACGCTGTAGGGTAAGATCAAAATGGGTTTGTAATTAGGAAATTTACTTCAATAAGAGACACAATAATTTACTCACTAATTTATATAGTACATAAAGCTGCAATAAACAAAACCTTTTCACCTTTACAAGAGACATAGTTTGCACTGATACAGTAAGCTACTTTAAATGGCTGCCATGCACCTGATATGGAAAGCACAGTGTCTATCAAAAACAGGTTGAGTATCCCTTAACTGTAAATCTGAAAACCAAAGACATCCAAAGACAGCACTTCTTTTGAACCTCATTAGCCTTCAGCGCATGAAATCCCTGACCCGCGTTGACATAAACCTTAGCAACTGCACCCAATCTTTGGCGCAAGAAGTCTCCACATCGATACTCTAAACCCTCTCCGACAAGCAGAATGGCAGACAGTGCCAGGGATGTGAACTGACTACTTATTACTCAGTGCAGCAAATTACTTTTCTATACATTTTATTTATTTTAGACCATAGCTAGCCTAGGCTTAGGCTATTGCAATGCAAGTAGGTCTAGTCCTCTATGCAGTACCCATGACCAGAAATTACCTGAAATCCAAAACGCAATCGGCTCCAAGGATTTCTGATAAAGGATACTCGACCTGGACACTTTTATTCTACAAGTGAAGAGAAAAATTCACTCTTAACTATTTCTATGCATCTAGTGCAGTGTGGTTATCAGTTTTGATCTGATCAGTACAGGAAATGTGCCCTGCATTCTTTTTCTTAGTGAATATTGATATGTGAAGGATCCCGTGACAAAAAAAAGTGACAAATTCAAAGAGATTGAAAAAGAAAATGTAACAGAAATTCTAACTTTAAACAATAAATGGGGAATTTCCATTCAATCCTTTAATTCAGAGAAAAAGCAAACACTTGTCATAAATTTTTTCTGAGATTGAAAGTTAAGTACAAACATCAGTGATTTATACTGCTACATTAGTTTATCTTAACCAACATTTCATTTCACCAACGCTGGTATTTTGCGTCCCTTTATCAGAACTATTGGTCATGAAGCTTACTCTTCCTTTCAGAGTACTCAGTGAGAAGTCAAACTGTGTCAAAAGACTACCCCTTCCTGCAGCAACTTCCCTTTTTTAAAAAAACTAAAACCATAAATTCACCTCACAATGGTCATGAGAACAATCATTTCCAGATATCTTGCATTCTTCAACGGTTCAACATTGTTAAAAAGGCTTCCCACTTTTTCTTCCAATGTGGAACATCTCTCACTTATTTTTGTGGTGAACTTCACCTGACATTTCCGTCCTTCGTCCAGCTTCTTGATTACTTCGTCAAACTTGACTGCTTGTAACCAGTCGGACCAGCAATGAACTGCAGAAGCACGTCAAACTGGTTAAGATTACTGATGAGATATGGGAAATTGAGGGCAGACGTCAGAGTAGAGATGGAAAAAGCCAAAGCAAATTGTGGTGATTTGGGAGCTCGCTGCTGGGGAGGATGCAAATTTCAGGTTTTTTGAAAACGGCGAGAGACATATGGCTGTCCAGCACCTACCGGGTACCAGGAGAATGATAAAGGACAATGAAGAAAGTGTGCAAAATTGCTGAAGTCAAGATAGGTGCTGCATAGTGATATAAATAGTGTGAGAAGGACAGTGATGGAGCTGACAAAGGAAAGGTAGAAGTTCTTGGAGAAATTATCCATTATACTGGAAATCTCAAGCATGCCTTTTATGATAAAGGAAAGTGAAAATATAAAATGATCATTGAATTATGTAGAAATCTATAGAATGTTTACATCAACTTGACAGAAAATTTGGATCCTGGCCCGGCTGTGCAGTTGGTCCTTACAGCTGCTGATGGTTGGGGCTCAACCTGTATATGGTCCAGCTGAAAGCTTGGGAAATTAAGCTCCCAATATATAGCATTGCTGGCCCTTCTACATTCCTCCATATAGCATTGGTTCTGCTTGAGACAAGAAAACAACTGTAGTTTCTAAATAGCATCAAAATGGGAACATTGGCAGATGATGAGAACCAATGCAAACATTCGGAAGGAATTTGGAGATGCTGGATTAAAAACAGAAAACAGAATCATAAAATGGTTGCCGCACAAAAGGAGGACGTTCGGCACAATATGTCCATTAACGTCCCATGCAAAAGCCATACACCATTACCACTTCCCTGCCTTGACCCGGTACACCTGCAGAGTTTTCCTTTTCGGATAATGATCCAATTCCCTTTTTAATGTCTCGCTTTGAACCCGTCTTCACCACATTCTCAGTTGGTTCATTCCAGACCTCAAGTACTCACTGCATGAAAAAGTTTCTGCTGGCTAGTAGAATTTTATAGCAGTTAATTTTTCTGGGGCCAGTTAGCTACATAGCTAGCATGGGTTTTCGAATATCACCAGCAGCGCACGTTCAATTCCTGTTCCGGCTGAGGTAGACTTGGAACCTACCTCCTCACCTTGCCTTGGAAACTGAAAGACAATGGCAAACCACAACAATAAAAACAAAGTAGATCAGGATGAAGCATGAGCAGACAAGAAGCCAAGGACCTGCCTTTGAACAAAGAACAAAGAACAGTACAGCACAGGAAACAGGCCCTTCGGCCCTCCAAGCCTGTGCCGCTCCTTGGTCCAACTAGACCAATCGTTTGTATCCCTCCATTCCCAGGCTGCTCATGTGACTATCCAGGTAAGTCTTAAACAATGTCAGCGTGCCTGCCTCCACCACCCTACTTGGCAGCGCATTCCAGGCCCCCACCACCCTCTGTGTAAAAAACGTCCCTCTGATGTCTGAGTTATACTTCGCCCCTCTCAGCTTGAGCCCGTGACCCCTCGTGATCGTCACCTCCGACCTGGGAAAAAGCTTCCCACTGTTCACCCTATCTATATCCTTCATAATCTTGTACACCTCTATTAGATCTCCCCTCATTCTCCGTCTTTCCAAGGAGAACAACCCCAGTCTACCCAATCTCTCCTCATAGCTAAGACCCTCCATACCAGGCAACATCCTGGTAAACCTTCTCTGCACTCTCTCTAATGCCTCCACGTCCTTCTGGTAGTGCGGCGACCAGAACTGGACGCAGTACTCCAAATGTGGCCTAACCAGCATTCTATACAGCTGCATCATCAGACTCCAGCTTTTATACTCTATACCCCCTCCTATAAAGGCAAGCATACCATATGCCTTCTTCACCACCTTCTCCACCTGTGTTGCCACCTTCAAGGATTTGTGAACTTGCACACCTAGGTCCCTCTGTGTTTCTATACTCCTGATGACTCTGCCATTTATTGTATAACTCCTCCCTACATTATTTCTTCCAAAATGCATCACTTCGCATTTATCCGGATTAAACTCCATCTGCCACCTCTCCGCCCAATTTTCCAGCCTATCTATATCCTGCTGTATTGCCCGACAATGCGCTTCGCTATCCGCAATTCCAGCCATCTTCGTGTCATCCGCAAACTTGCTGATTACACCAGTTACACCTTCTTCCAAATCATTTATATATATCACAAATAGCAGAGGTCCCAGTACAGAGCCCTGCGGAACACCACTGGTCACAGACCTCCAGCCGGAAAAAGACCCTTCGACCACTACCCTCTGTCTCCTATGGCCAAGCCAGTTCTCCACCCATCTAGCCACTTCTCCTTGTATCCCATGAGCCTTAACCTTCTTAACCAACCTGCCATGTGGGACTTTGTCAAATGCCTTACTGAAATCCATATAGACGACATCCACGGCCCTTCCTTCATCAACCGTTTTTGTCACTTCCTCAAAAAACTCCACCAAATTTGTAAGGCACGACCTCCCTCTTACAAAACCATGCTGTCTGTCACTAATGAGATTGTTCCGTTCTAAATGCACATACATCCTGTCTCTAAGAATCCTCTCCAACAACTTCCCTACCACGGACGTCAAGCTCACCGACCTATAATTTCCTGGGTTATCCCTGCTACCCTTCTTAAACAACGGGACCACATTCACTATCCTCCAATCCTCAGGGACCTCACCCGTGTCCAAAGAAGCGACAAAGATTTCCGTCAGAGGCCCTGCAATTTCATCTCTCGTCTCCCTGAGCAGTCGAGGATAGATGCCATCAGGCCCTGGGGCTTTGTCAGTTTTAATGTTCCCTAAAAAACCTAACACTTCCTCTCTTGTAATGGAGATTTTCTCTAACGGGTCAACACCTCCCTCCGAGACACTCCCGGTTAACACGCCCCTCTCCTTCGTGAAGACCGATGCAAAGTATTCATTTAGGATCTCCCCTATTCCCTTGGGTTCTAAGCATAATTCCCCTCCTTTGTCCCTGAGAGGTCCGATTTTCTCCCTGACAACTCTTTTGTTCCTAACGTATGAATAGAATGCCTTAGGATTCTCCTTAATCCTGCCTGCCAAGAACATCTCGTGACCTCTTTTTGCCCTTCTAACTCCCCGTTTGAGTTCTTTCCTACTCTCTCTGTATTCCTCCAGAGCTCCATCTGTTTTCAGTTGCCTGGACTTAACGTACGCCTCCCTTTTCATTTTAATCAGATCCTCAATTTCCCTGGTTATCCACGGCTCTCGAATCCTACCTTTCCTATCTTTCCTTTTTACAGGCACATGCCTATCCTGCAGCCTTATCAATAGTTCCTTAAAAGACTCCCACATGCCAGACGCGGACTTACCCTCGAACATCCTCTCCCAATCAACATCCACCAATTCCTGCCTAATCCGGCTATAGTCAGCCTTCCCCCAATTTAGCACCCTGCCCGTAGGACAGCACTCATCCTTGTCCATTACTATCCTAAAGTTAACAGAGTTGTGGTCACTATTTGCCACATGTTCCCCTACCGAAACTTTGACGACCTGACCGGGCTCATTTCCCAGAACTCGGTCCAGTATAGCCCCCTCTCTAGTCGGGCTATCTACATACTGTTCCAAAGAACCTTCCAGTACGCATTTTACAAATTCCTCCCTGTCCGGACCCCCAGCTCTAAGCACTTTCCAGTCTGTGCCAGGGAAATTAAAGTCCCCCACTACAACAACCCTATTTTTTCTGCACCTATCCAGAATCTCCTGACATATCCTTTCCTCCACTTCCCGTGGGCTGTTGGGTGGTCTGTAGTACACCCCCAGCATAGTGACTGCACCCTTCCTGTTTCTGAGTTCCACCCACAGTGACTCAGTACATGACCCCTCTAAGTTGTCTACCCTCTGCACCGCGGTAATATGCTCCTTAACTAATATCGCTACTCCCCCACCTTTTTTAGCCCCTCCTCTGTCTCGCCTAAAACACTTATACCCCGGAATATTCAGCTGCCAGTCCTGTCCTTTTAACCAAGTTTCCGTCACCACAACCACATCCAAATTCCGCATAAGCATTAAGGCCCTAAGTTCGTCTGTTTTACCCGTTACGCTCCTCGCATTGAAGCAGATGCACTCCAGACCTCCAGGCCCAGTCAGGTCCTCCTCCTCCAGAGTGCTCCTCTTCTTAGCTAGCCTTGCCTTGGCCCCCAACTCAACCCCAGCCTCAGTATTTACTGACCTCCTGTTTTGTTCCCCACCCCCCCGCCACACTAGTTTAAATCCTGCCGAAACACTCTAGCAAAACTCCCAGCCAGGATATTTGCTCCCTTCCAGTTGGGCAGAATACACATGACATGACCAGAACTTTGTGAACCCACATCTTTCTTCCAGCAAGCTAAAAATCCAGCAGTTTGCGATGAAAGGAAATTGCAAACGATCGTTGTAACAAGTGTTTTTTTTTGGTATCCTGGGTGGCGAGGGTTTGGCATTTAAGTTATAGAGCAATTGCAGTTTTAGCTGTGGTTCATTCTGCTAATCAATCAGATTCAACATATTTTTTTTCAGCAGAGGTTTCAACTGTATAAGCTATTAACCATTTTCAATCAATCCATTGCTAGGAACTTGAGCCCAATCCATGTTTTGTATCTAACACAATGGCTGACTCAGAAGATAAACTACAATCAACAGGAAAGGGAATGTTGTCTGAGTAAGTGGTTGAAGGGCAGATGAAAGCTGATAAGCAGGATCTAGTCAGGTTTAGGTTATCTCAAAGTTATGTGAACAGTGCATTTTGAATATCCAGTTATGTGTGTCTTCAGAGTTCATTTTCTACATTAGGTAAAGTATTATAGCCTCCGCAGAGCAGTTGAAGAAGAAGCCATGATACTTTCCATCAACATAGAAATTAAAGACAACATTGATCAACATACAAACTTGAAGCAAGAAGGATGTAAAGGGCTGCAAAATCACAGAATACTACAGTGCCAAGGAAGGCCTTCGGCCCATCAAGTCTGCACCGATGCATGAAAGGCCCTGACCTGCCCACTTAATGCCACTTGCCAGCACTTGGCCCATAGCCTTGAAATGTTATGGCATGCCAAGTACTCATCCAGGTACTTTTTAAAGGATATGAGGTATGCCGCCTCCACTACCCTCCCAGGCAGTGCATTCCAGACCGGCCCCACCTTCTGGGTAAAAAAAGTTTTTCCCCACATCCCCGTAAACCTCCCGCCCCTTTTAACTTGTGTCCCCTCGTAACTGACCCTTCAATTAAGGGGAACAGCTGCTCCCTATCCACCCAATCCATGTCCCTCATAATATTGAGCACTTCAATCAGGTTGCCCCTCCTGAATGAAGTGAAAAACATCCAGAAGCACATATATCATATGTAGGGCACTGCTTACATAGAGAAAAATAAACAACATGCCTGACCAGAGGCACGTCATGCATGCCATGTGATAAACAAAACACTTCTCAACATACCAGCACTCTCGAGATGGATTCAAAAAACAGACAACACTTGAAATTTGATTACCAGGTAAGAAGGCTATCATGTGAACAAACTGCTGAAATAGAACAGAAAGCATCATTTCGATTGCCCGACTAATGAATAACTTGCAAGCCCCAGGTTTAACCAGCCCTGCTGTTAGCACTTGAATGGTCCTCAAAGTTAGGAGTCATGTCCAACGGTGCATCCGGCTGATTCTATGGCAGTGAAGGCGGAGGAGCCATGACCTTGAATGATAATGGCTGGCTGGTGCCAGACAGATGGTCCTCTGGGAAGAGGATTTGCATTCATTTCAAACACACAAGGTAATGTGAAACCACTTACTGCACCCCTTTCCGCAATCAAACATGGTCAGTACAAACAATTCTCATCAAGACAACACTGGTGAAGTAGCTCCACTCGTGTCAACACTTCACTCATTACGAACTTCCATAAATGGAAGAAGAGCAAGTAGCCAACAGCGAAGGAAGCATCTGGACAATATTGAAGACTAGCCTAACCAGAACTCCAACAATGAGGCCATCTACTGTTGCATGACTGGAAAGTTTGGAAGACCAGGTCACACACCCACTCGGTACAGTGCTTGGACAACCATGAATACCCACTGATTAAAAGTCACAAAGTGAAAAGCGCAAAACATTGAAAATTGCTGCATAGAAAGGAGGAGCTGACAGAAGTGGCAATGGTGGGGTAGTGGCATTATCACTGGACTTGTAATCCAGAGACCCAGGGTAATGCTCTGGGGACAGAGGTTCAAATCCCATCATAACAAGTGGTAGAATTTTAATTCAATAGATGACCATGAAATTATTATCGATTGACGTAAAAATCCATCTGTTCACTAACGTCCTGAAGGGAAGGAAATTTGGTATCCTGACCTGCTCTGTGCGACTCTAGACCCACAGCAATGCAGCTGGTCTAGTAAGCCATTCAGTTGTATCAATCTGTTAAAAAGTCTCAAAGGAATGAAACTGGATGGACAACCCATTATCAATTAGGCACCAAAAGTGACAGTGGAAAATCTAGCCCTGCCCTGTTGACCCTCAAGTTCCCCTCCTTTATTATGACATCTGGGGTGAGAGCCAAAAGAGGGCTTAAAGTATGACTCAATCATCAGTAGAGTGATGGAAGAGGTCATCAACAATGCTATCAAGTGGCACTTGCTTAGCAACAACCTGCTCATTAATGTTCAGTTTGGGTTCAAAAGCGTTTCACAGACGAGTAAGAATCTTCATATTGAGGATACCCTCCACTGTGTTGTGTACCATTACCACCATGCTAAATGATACAGACTTAGAACAGATCTAGCAACTCAAGACTGGGCAACAATGAGGCACTGTGGGCCATCATCAGCAGCAAAATTGTATCCAGCCACAATCTGTAACCACATGTTGCAACACATTCTCCACTCTACCATCGAGCCTAGGGATCAGCCCTGCTTCAACGAAAAATACAGGAGGGCATGCCAGGAGTAACACCAGGCATACCTAAAAATGAGGTTTCAACCTGGTGAAGCGTACAACACAGGACTACTTGGAAATATATTGCTGTCCCTTCATTGTAACTAGGTCAAAACCCTGGAAATCACTCCTTACCTACACAACATGGACTGCAGTGGTTCAAGAAGGCAGCTCACTACCACTTTTTCAAAGGCAATTAAATACTGGCCTAGCCAGCAATGCCCACATCCTTGAATTAATTTAAAACAACAGAATTTAGCAAATGTATGATTTTAGAGAAAACAAAATGCATTTTATCTGAATGAGGTGAAATCTTCAAAGTTAAATGAATAAGAGAGATGTTATGTGGTTAAACTAGAATCATAGAATGATACAATGCAGAAAGTGGCCATTTCGTTAGTTGTATCAGTGCAGGTTCTTTGAAAAAAAAATTGCTTTTGTCCCTTCTTCTGCCTTTCCTCCATTGCATTGCAAATTTCTCATATACACGCACTTATCCAATTTCCTTTTGAAATTATTGATTCTCCTACCACCGCTTCAAGGCAGTACATTTCAAACTGTAGCACCTCAGTATTTCTCCCGAGTCAGGCTTTGGGTTCTTCAATCAATTTTTTCCTCTTCTTACCGACACTTCTATCACTGGAAACAATTTCTCCTTAATAACGTGATAAAACCCCTCACGTGATGTCAACATCAATAAAATTTCCAATTAATGTTCTGTAACGAAGACAACCAACTCGGGAAGTAGAAAGGAGAACATCTACCAACTTGCAGTACACACAAGCAACATTGTGGGTCATGGAAAAATCAGCAGAAGATCAAAACAGATCCCACCCTTCCACATTCAATTCAGGTCGTCAGAACTGATGAACAATTCAACATCGATGTCAAGTACAATCAATGCCGTCCTTTATACCAATACCCTGTGGTTAATTTTCGAAGTCTGCAACTTTACTATCATATCAGGTCGATTCACTCAGCTTCCGAGCATAACATGTGAATGTCGTGACGATGCAATAAAATCCATGGAAAAATTACTCCATGAACAAGTGGCATTTCTTACTTTTAACTGATCCAGCTCTCGGACAATCATGGAACCTGGTAATAGAAAGGGTGGCATTTGGTCCATCATGTATGTGTCAGCTCTGTGAACAAGTTATCTAATTAGTTACATCCCTTCTTCTTCCTCTGCAGTCTTGCAATTGTCACTACTTCAAATATTTAACCAATTTTTTGAAAGTTACGACAGAATTTGCTTTTACCATTCTTTCATGTTAATACATTCCAAATTTGTTGTATAAAATAAAAATCTCACCTCATCACTGGCATTTCCGCCAATTACCTGAAAACTGCAGTAGCAAGAAATTTGTTGAGTTAGACAAAATACACTCCAATTTTAGAACATTTAAAGTCATTAAAACTGTTTGTAGATGACCCTCTAATAGCAACAACCAAATGTTTCAAGAATTATTTGGGTTTTTAACTTGGAAGATCACTTTTTATTTGTCCACAGCAACATAAAAGTTAATAATTTTCTGAAAGCATATCAGAAATCTATGGTCACTGCAACTATTGAAGAAAACTCATGGAAACTGGAACTTGCTAAACGCATTCGCAAATGTAAACAACATTTCACAGAGTCACAGGTTCACGTGAATTATTTGGTAGGAAACTTTGAATTGAGTTGCCAATTTTCCAAAACACCTCTATGACACATCAACCAATAGAGCATGAAAAAGAAAGTTCATGCTGGCAAATAATCCAAACATTAGACAAAATGAAGTACCAAAACTTGCATAATTAACAAAGAACAAAGAAAATTACAGCGCAGGAACAGGCCCTTTGGCCCTCCAAGCCTGCACCGACCATGCTGCCTGACTTAACTAAAACCCCTACCCTTCTGGGGACCATATCCCTCCATTCCCATCCTATTCATGTATTTGTCAAGACGCCCCTTAAAAGTCACTACTGTATCCGCTTCCACTACCTCTCCCGGCAACGAGTTCCAGGCACCCACTACACTCTGCGTAAAAAATCTGCCTCGTACATCTCCTTTAAACCTTATCCCTCGCACCTTGAACCTATGCCCCCTAGTAATTGACTGTTCCACCCGAGGAAAAAGCTTCTGACTATCCACTCTGTCCATGCCTCTCATAATCTTGTAGACTTCTATCAGGTCTCCCCTCAACCTCCGTTGCTCCAGTGAGAACAAATCAAGTTTCTCCAACCTCTCCTCACAGCTAATGCCCTCCATACCGGGCAACATCCTGGTAAATCTTTTCTGTATCCTCTCCAAAGCTTCCACATCCTTCTGGTAGTGTGGCGACCAGAATTGAACACTATATTCCAAGTGCAGCCTAAACTAAGTTTCTATAAAGCTGCAACATGACTTGCCAATTTTTAAACTCAATACCCTGGTCGATGAAGGTAAGCATGCCCGATGCTTTCTTGACTACCTTCTCCACCTGCATTATCACTTTCAGTGACCTGTGTACCTGTACACCCAGATCCCTTTGCCTATCAATCCTCTTAAGGGTTCTGCCATTTACTGTATATTTCCTGTCTGTATTAGACCTTCCAGAATGCATTACCTCACATTTGTCTGGATTAAACTCCATCTGGCATCTCTCCGCCCAAGTCTCCAACTGATCTATATCCTGCTGTGTCCTCTGATGGTCCTCATCACGGTCCGCAAATCCAACAACCGTGTGTCGTCCGCAAACTTACTAATCAATCCAGTTACATTTTCCTCCAAATCATTTATATATATTACAAACAGCAAAAGTCCTAGCATTGATCCCTCAGGAACACCATTTGTCACAGCCCTCCATTCAGAAACGCACCCTTCCACTGCTTTGACCGAGCCAGTTTTGTATCCACCTTGCCAGCTCACCCCTGATCCCATGCGACTTCACCTTCTGCACCAGTCTGCCATGAGGGACCTAGTCAAAGGCCTTACAACTAGCATTCTAACATTTATTCTCATGTCAATATATCACATGGAAATTAACTTCCAGATAATATTAAACTTAGTTACCAAGTAAAAGTAATTCCCCACAAACAAGTGGAAAATTCCATCTCCTTCCCATGGGGAACATAGAACAGTACAGCACAGGAACAGGCCCTTTGGCCCACCAAGCCTGCTCTGATACACGGTTTCTATCCTTCTGTTCACCTCACCTTGAACATTGCTAATGTGCTTACTTCCACCACCTCCACTGGCAATGCATTCCAGACACCCACCACCCACTGTGTGAAAAACCTTCCCCGCATGTCTCCCCTGAACCTACCACCTCTCACCTTAAACCTGTACCCTCTTATAGTCGACCTTTACACCCTGGGAAATGTGATGAGAATGAAGTGATGAGAAACAAAGCCCAAGTTTACAGGATGCAGAAGTGATATAAAATTCAAAATTAAATCTGCCTGGTGTGATTTGAACTCAGATTCAACTATGTTCAGAGGACTACTATTCAGGCTACCTGAAGTAATGTTATTTGCTGAGTTGTCTGATTTATGAAAAACTGTCACATCAGACCAGCCTCACTGAATGGCAGAGTAGACCTGATGGGCCGATTGGCCAGCTTAGAATCATAGAAACCGTACAGTGCACTAAGAGGCCATTGGGCCCATCGAGTCTGCACCGACCACAATCCCACCCAGGCCCTACCCCCATATCCCTACATATTTACCCACTAATCCCTCTAACCTATGCATCCCAGGACACTAAGGGCAATTTTTTTTTAGCATGGCCAATCAACCTAACCCGCACAGCTTTGGACTGTGGGAGGAAACCGGAGCACCCGGAGGAAACCCACGCAGACACGAGGAGAATGTGCAAACTCCACACAGACAGTGACCCAAGCCAGGAATCGAACCCAGGACCCTGGAGCTGTGAAGCAGCAGTGCTAACCACTGTGCTACCGTGCCGCCGTGCTTCTGCTCTTACTTCCAACGGTCTTATGAAACTGCACAGTTCTGGATGTCAAAAATACAAAAACAATAGTTCCCTCCAAGTCATGTGCCTCATATTTGTAAATATGTCACTGTTCCTTCACTGTCACCAGAATCCTGGAGCTTCCTCCCAAACAGCAGTGCACCCACACCACATGAATTCAAAAGTTGAAGAGATGGCTCACCAGCAGCTTCTCAAAATCACCTAGGGATGGACATAAACGCTGGCCTTGCCAACAACACCAAAAGTCCATGAGTAAATAAAACAACAATTCAGCTATTGAAAGGAAATAGAAAAGAGCAAACAGAATGATCAGTGGGATTGGAGTATGAGGAATGATGATGTAAACTATGCATGTTTGAGCCAAGAAGTGTTTGTTAGAATATTAAATTCACTGTCGAATCAGATACAAAAAGCAAAATAGAGGGAAGAAAGAATGATTGGACTCGGAGAAAAAGATGAGGGACAGGAAGAGAAAGTAAAAACATTTTTGAAAACCTCTAACAATGATTAAAATTTGCAATAATAGAACTGTACATTCATAGAAGTTAATTTTCAATACCACAGAGGTTGCCTGGCAGTAATTAACACGCAGCACGCCGTTAGAAGTTTACTTAGCCCAAATTTGACAGCAAAGTCCTTGCAAAGTCCCTTAGCAAGATACTATTATAGCACAGTTTCTGGGGAAGGAGGGCGTCTTGGACAGGAACTTCCTTATTTCCATGTTTGATCGCATGTGATATCACTGAAAACTGTTCTCTGACTGAATCTTCAATAATTATGAGCGCTCTCAGCCTCACTGTTATTTTTACAGCAAAGTCTGGTCGAATGTGCAGAACTGTAAATTTTGGAACAAAGCCATAAGTGGTCACATGCTCAAATCATTTTTTTTTGTAAGAACTTCTATTATAGTCATAGAGGTTTACAGCATGGAAACAGGCCCTTTGGCCCAACTTGTCTATATCGCTCTTTTTTTTAAACCCTCAAGATAGTCCCAATTGCCCGCATTTGGCCCATATCTAATTATACTCATCTTACCCATGTAACTGTCTAAATGCTTTTTAAAAGACAAAATTGTACCTGCCTCTACTGCTACCTTTGGCAGCTTCTTCCAGACACTCACCACCGTGTGCGTGAAAAAATTGCCGCTCTGGACCCTTGTGTAGCTTTCCCCTCTCACCTTAAACCTATGCCCTCTAGTTTTAGACTCTCCTACCTTTGGGAAAAGATATTGACTATCTAGCTGATCTGTGCCCCTCATTATTTTATAGACCTCTATAAGATCACCCCTCAGCCTTCTATGCTTCAGAGAAAAAAGTACCAGTCTATCCAGCCTCTCCTTATAACTCAAACCATCAAGTCCCGGCAGCATCCTAATAAATCTTTTCTGCACTCCTTCTAGTTTAATATTATCCTTTCTATAATAGGGTGACCAGAATTGTCCACAGTATTCCAAGTGTGGCCTTACCAATGTCTTGTACAAGTTCAACAAGACGTCCCAACTCCAGTATTCAATGTTCTGCCCAATGAAACCAAGCATGCTGAATGCCTTCTTCACCACTCTGTCCACCTGTGACTCCACTTGCAAGGAGTTATAAACCTGTACCCCTAGATGTCTTTGTTCTGTAACTCTCCCCAATGCCTGACCATTAACTGAATAAGTCCTGCCCTGATTCAATCTACCAAAATGCATCATCTCGCATTTATCTAAATTAAATTCCATCTGCCATTCGTCAGCCCACTGGCCCAATTGATCAAAATCCCGTTGCAATCCAAGATAACCATCTTCACTGTCCACTATGCCATCAATCTTGGTGTCATCTGCATAGATTGAGGAAGAACTTACTAAGAAGCATGTTGGAAGGGTGTGCAAAGAGTAGCTTTTTTGGAACAACTATTGTTAGTTCCAAATTGCTCTGCTGAGACATGCCATGGATCAGGAGCTTCTTTTAAAAATTGTTGCACAAAATAAAAACTATTGGGAGTAGTCAATGTACTGAATTTATGCATCAATAGTTAGAAAATAAAATAGATCAACTATGAATCAGCACTTTTTGACTTTTATTTTACATTACTTTGTCAGTAAAGTCATCTTTAAAGCAAACTTTAACTTCAGATGTACAAAATAAAAACTGTTGGTTGTTGCTCTTTGTGATTAAAAAGCCTGCTGATAGCAAATTCAGAATAATTTATCACCTCAACTACATTAGAACCAATAGTGATCATAACCATAAACCTGTCCCTTGAATCAAAGGCATTATCTAAAACTATGGGGCAGCTGTAACGCTCAAATAGGTTTACTTCAAGCGTGGTGATTTTGTTAAAATAATTATTCACAACTGTTAAGTGCAGCCGTAAAAACATGGTCCTTCCTTCTAATTAGTCTTAATTGGTTTCGGACTATTTTTTCATATTAATGCAACCCAACTGGACTGAGTTGAGAGACGTAAATGAGATGTTAAAGAGATACATGTGGATCCACCACCAGAGGGCGGAGACCCCTGGGATATGTTATGGTCACTGCAATCAGAAAGCCACTGATCCTTGCTAAACATGCAGTGCAATAGCTATTAAAAGATGGACATCAAAATGGGCTGGCAGCAATCAAGTTTGTTGAGGGGGTCACAGATGAGGAGCGGCGAGAGGAAAAAACGTCAGGTGTTTGGCACAAAGATTGGAAAGGCACAGCACATGTTTCAAAGCCAAGAATACTTTTAGTGCAGATAATTAGCACACATCAGAGGGTGGATCACGGTAGTCACAACACTGGCATGGCATGCACATGGTGGTTTGGAGTTTTAATATTACAGAAAGGAAACACACGCAAGCTGCTGAGGTGTGCAAAGTCAGTGCCAAGTGCAGCCTCAGGGGTGGAAATGTGACATGAATGCAGTGAAGGTTGGTTATCAGGGATTTATTGGGGTGTGATACTTGGATGAGAATCTGCTTGTCAGAAATGCAGTGGAGAGCTGGATTATCAGCAGTCGCACAACAAAGCGTTTACAGCAAAAATGGCTACAAAGGCCAGATGGAGAATTAAATTCTCACTAAAATGAGCAGAACGCACTCAGGGCTCAGAGTATTCTTGAAGAATACTTAAACTGAAAGTGCGTCACTTTACTCCATTATAGGTATGATTTATCATCACACTCCCATACGTCCTCCAAAAATGAATGGCTGATTATAAAATTTATGACAGGGAGCCATATTAGCACAGTCACTTCTGACCCAGTGTTCCAATCCCAAACTTCCATTGAGATTTGTGTGTGTCGGAGTGGCTGGTGGATGCACAGGCACAATGAGCCGAATGGCCTTCTCCTGCGTTGTACCAAACCTTGCTATGTAGCAATGCACAGAAATTTAGCTTCAGATTGTTGGGAATAAAGATATCATTTTGAGACACCACTAGATAGCTCCTCAAACACAGTTGTGTAACAATACCACACAAATTAGACCTATGTGAATGTTCACGTATCTAATATATTCTTAAATATTGTTCTTGATACCAACATGGACCACAATCTCTAGTTGTTTACCCTCCCTCCTCAGAATGTTCTACAGCCACTGGCACCAACATCTGCAGTTGCAGAATTGTCTGCCTGTTCTCCTAATGACTGAATCTCCCTGCATTCTTGTTTTTCTGATCTGCTTCCTTCCTGCTCTACATAGTTGAACCAGTCATGGTACTGTGGAACTTGCTCAGGCTGGACTCCCCAGAGATCTATCCCCTCACCAGTTTTCAGAATAGAATGATGGGAGGTGAGCGAGTTGCACTCCCATGCCAACTGGCCCTTCTTGAATCTGGTGGTCACCCACTCTCATAGAATCATAGAAGCCCTACAGTGCAGAAAGAGGCCATTTGGCCCATCGAGTCTGCACCGACCACAATCCCACTCCGGCCCTACCCCCTTATCACTACATATTTACCCGCTAATCCCTCTAACCTACGCATCTCAGGACACTAAGGGGCAATTTTAGCACAGCCAATCAACCTAACCCGCACATCTTTGGACTCCTCTATGTCTGCACTCTCTTCAGCGTGACCAGTTCTTGAAGCATACAATCCACATAACTCTCAGCTTCACGGATACACTGCAGTGATGGCTGTTGGTGCCCCAAGCTCTGAAACCTGGCACTCATGCTTCTCCAGCTGATCATGACACTTGCAGGACAGGCAGGAAAGTGCAGTTAAAGTCCCAAACTAATAAGCCAGAACTTTATTGAAGGGTGCAGCAAGCTTGAGGGGCCAAATGGCCTACTCATTCTCCTAGTTGTTCTGATTCTGTCACCTCCATTCCTCCCCCTGGCAACTGTTTGCAGCTCAACCAAAGCACCTTTATGTTAAACTTGGCCCCAAGGTTAACTCATGATCATGTATCCTTCCCAGTAATCTACCATTGGCTGCTTAGTCTGTAATATTGCTCCTTTCTGCCCTCACCTGCTGCTGAAATCCATACCAATGGTTTCCTTATCTTCATTTTAATGCTGTTCTGACTAGTCTCTCATTTTTCATTCTCCTGAACTTGAATTCACCCAAACATCTGCTGCTGACATCCAACTCGCACCAAATCCTTTTCATCCATCACCCTCCTTTTCATCAACTTATAGTGGCTTCTCATCCAGCAACACCCGAGTTTTAAAATCCTCACCCTGGTTTTTCAAATCTTTCTGTAGCCTTACCCCTCCCCATCTTCTCTGTAATTTCTTTAGTTCTACAACTCTCATAGATCTCTGTGCCACTTCAATTCTGGATTCTTGTGTACCCCTGATCTTAATGACTGCCCCATTGATGGCTTGCCAATGCGCTGAGCTCTGGAATTCCCTTCTTAAACTTCTTAAGTCTCTTCTTCCTCCTTTAAACCCACCTGACATGTTCTAATACCAATTTGGTTCACTACCAAATTTTGTCACATGACAAATCCTGTGAAATGACTTGGGGCATTTTATTATGCTAAAGATGCTGCATGAACGCAGTCTGGTCTTGTTATCGAGAAATTTGCAGAGATGAACAATCCAAATATCCCCCTCCCTAAAATCCATAATCCCTATATCAGACAAGGGTAATCATTAAAATAGTGTTGTGCTTACTCATTAATTTGAATCTGACACAGGAATTTGCTGAACTGCAATAGGATCAGTTTGGCAGCCAAAGCATTTGTAATGATCTCATCGTGACTTACTTGTTTATAACTTGCACTGAGAACACGCTGCGACACATAAATTCCTCTTGCAATCATTTTGATTTCACCATGCAAATTAGGAGGGTGCTCTGCCCCCTGCTACCAGCCTCCATGTTCAATTTCAGAACACTCTGAAGCGATGTGAACTGCTTGAATAATTGTGTTGGTTATTTGCTGTCATGGATGTAGTCGTTATTGGAGACATAGGTGGGATATGATCAAAATAGTTAAGATTACCGAAAAGGTCAACATGAAAATTGATAGTGTGGCTAAGGTGATGGGACTGATTGGAACTTCTGGACGCGGGCTGGTGGGGAGAAGTCATGCTTGGAACACAAAATAAATTTGGACACCTGAAAGTTAAAGGTGGGACTTGCCTGATATTCAACTCCTGCTGAGGTCAGGTTCAGTACTGTCATTGCTAACTGTACAAAGGATGCCATGGCTGAGACTCTGTTAGATCTCAGTATGACTAGAACATAGAACAGTACAGCACAGGAACAAGTCCTCTAGCCCACGGTGTTGTGCCTAACATGAAGCCAAATTAAACTAATCCCTTCGCCTGCCGTTGGTCCATATTTCTTTATTCCTGTGCTTATTTAAAAGCCCCTTAAACGGCCCTATCGTGTCTGTCTCCACCACCCCTGGCAGCACATTCCAGACACCTACCACTCTAAAAAAATTTGCCACTCACATTTCCTTGGAATGTTCCCCCTCTCATCTTAAGTGCATGCTCCCTTGTATTAGACATTTCAACTCTGGGAAAAAGATTCTGACTGTAAATCCTATCTATGCTTCTCATAATTTTATACACTTCTATCAGGTCTCCCCTTAGCCTCCACCATTCCAGAAAACAACCCTAGTTTGTCCAGCCTTTCCTTCTAGCTTATGCCTTCTAATCCAGGCAGCGTCCTGGTAAACCTGGCACCCTCTCCAAAGCCTCCACATCCTTCCTGTAATGCGGCAATCAGAATTGAATGCAATGCTCTGTGCAGCCGAACCAAAGTTTTCTAAAGCTGCAACAAGACATCCTGACCCTTGTACTCAATGCCCTGACCAAAAAAGGCATGTTTGCCATACACCTTCTTTACCACCCTATCTACTTGTGTAGTCACTTTCAAGGAGCTATGGACTTGAATCCCAAGATCCTTCTATACATCAATGCTGTTCAGGGTCCTGCCATTAACTGCACACTTACCCTTAATAGTTGATGTCCCAAAGTGCAGCACCTCATACTTGCCTAGATTAAACTCTATCTGCCATTTCTCCACCTACATCTGCACATGATCTATATTCCGCTGTTTCCGTTGACAACCTTCTACACTGTCCACAACTCCACCTATCTGTGTGTCATCTGCAAACTTACTAACCCATCCATCCAAGTATTCACCAAGTCATTTATATATTTATAACAAACAGCAGAGTTCCCAGTACGGATCGCTGTGGAATACCACTAGTCATGGACCTCTAACCAGAAAAACACCCTTCCACCACTACTCTGTCTTCTATGGGCAAGCCAATTCTGAATCCAAATGGCCAAGTCACCATGGATACCATGCATCTTAATCTTCTGGATGAGCTTACCATGAGGGACCTTGTCAAAAGCCTTACTAAAATCCATATGGACAACATCCATTGCTCTACCCTCCCTGTGTCACCTCCTCGAAAAAATCAAGTTAGTTAGTTACGATCTGCCCTGCACAAAGCCGTGCTGAATTTCCCTAATTAGGCCATGCTTTTCCAAATGTGCGTAAATTCTATCCCTGAGAACTTTCTTTAGTAGCTTTCCAACCACCGATGCGAGACTCATTGGTTTATAATTTCCTGGATTATCCCTTTTTCCTTTCTTGAACAGAGGAACAACATTAGCTGCTCGCTAGTCCTCCGAGACTTCTCCAGTAGTTAGCGAGGATACAAAGATCTTTGTCAGGCTCCCAGCAATCTCTTCGCTTGCCTCTCTCAATAACCTGCGGTAGATCCCATCAGGTCCGGGGGCCTTATCCACCTTAATGCTCTTCAAGAGACCCAACACCACTTCTTTCTTCATCTGAAAATTCCCTGGCATATTAGTATGCTCCACAATAATCTCACTATCCTCCATGTCCTTCCCCTTGGTGAATATTGTCACAAAGGGCCTTATTTTACCATTGCGTCGCGCCCGTCTTCGGGCGCAAAAACATGGTAAAGTCGGATGTGAGGCCATTAACGCGATCCACGCCCGTGTCCGCGCTGATGGCCACTTTACCGAAACCCGGGAATAGCCGTGATCTGCTTCGCCGAAACGGGCGCAACGGCGATTTAAATGTATTTGCATGTATTTCAATTGAATTAATGAACTGCCCGCCCAACTTTATCAGCATTTCCCCCTTTACTGCCGCATTTGCCGATCCAGAATCGCGCCGAAATGGACTCAGATCGTGTGTGTGTGTGTGTGTGTGTGTGTGTGTGTGTGGGGGGGGGGGGGGGGGGGGGGGGGGAGAGAGAGAGAGAGAGAGCGAGAGAGAGAGGAGGAAGAGAGAGAGAGCTTGCTCCCATATTCCACCCTTTGTAAATTTCAGGACATGCAAAACTCTGCTGCCCGGGTCCCAGCTGACTGAATATGGTGCAAGTTATCACCCCTGTGCTCGCTGATCGACACTGGCCCCAAGGTTAACCAATGCTTTGTTTTGAAAATTCTCAACCTTGTATTCAAATCCCTCTGTAACCTCATCTCTTGCCATCTCTGTAGTCTTCTCCAGCCCTACAATGCTCCAAAGCGTCTGTGCTCCTCTAATTCCAGCCTCATGATCATCTCAGATTTGAATCACTCCCCTAGTGATGTTTGGTCCTTCAGCTGGAAAAGTCCTGGATGATGGAATTCACTTCACAAACCACTCCACCTCTCATTCCTCCTTTAAGACACTTCTTAAAAGGAAGAACTTAAAATGAGATACATTCTTCCTTCCCTGTTGCTCCCTCCCTAACAGCACTGTGAGTGTATCTATACCACATGGACTTCAATGGTTCAAGCAGGCAGCTCACCATCACCTTCTCTAGGGCAATTAGGGATGGGCAATAAACTGCTGACCTAGCCAACAATTCCCACATCCCAAAAAGCTTCTTGAAACCTACATCTGCCCTGATATCTACTAATGTGACCTGTTGATAATGATTCCTTGAAACACCTCAGGATGTTTCACGATGTTAAAGATGCTATATAAGTACAAGTAGTCGTTATCATGCATATTATTCATCTACTTTGAAACGTTAAACACGGGAACATTTTTAATCTTAAATGAAAATATATATATACCAACAACAAAATGTGGTACCTTTGAGCAGTGTAGAAGCAGCACTGGGCCACTTCCTTAATTAAAGGCACAACGCATTTCAATTGGTGCAAACATACTTGAGTAAATTTTTTACAGCAGTATGCAATCAAACTAAAGTCCTGTTCCATCATTACACTATGTCAAGCCATCTGGTTTGAACAAGAGGTTTAAGGAACTAGATTAGAATTCAACAAGCGTGTTGCATTGGAGGCCCAGGTATCAATCTCCCAATTTCACCCACACCACAGTAGGAATGGGCAAGCATTCATCATTCATTTACATGCAAGAAGTTTTCCAAAATGATTCAGGAGTAGCCCACTACCTAGGCTGTGTAATTTATCCCAAACCTCCACACAAAGTAGGAAAACCAAATGAAGGAGAAAAGGGAGGGGAGGAGCCTCATATTCAAGACACCAAGTAGAAGGATCATTAAATCCTTGCATACATGCAGTAATCTGCTTTTGCTGCAGTGTTTACATTTAAAAACATCATCTTTTCTGTGGTAAAATCAATGCCGAATGAGGTATGAAATTCTTGTTCATCTTTGGACCAAATAAAACATTACATGAACAAAGGAGTCTGCAAATCAAAGTGGCATTCTATCAGCAAAACAGTTGAAAACAGAAGCTAAGATTGGAAAAAAAACAGCTCCATGCAGCCAGAGTTCCCGAATGATAGCTTTCCAAGATAGGGTTAAAATCTACCCTGCGCGAGTCACGGTGGATATACATGAGGAGCTATCTAACAATAGTCCATGTAAAGTGATTGCGTTGTGCCAATTGGTGTTGGCTCATTTGTCCACTGGTGTTTATACTTCAACATTCAAACACTATAGCACAAAAATAAAAGATTAACACGTAATTTACTTGCCAAAATTTCAGTTTTAGTTGGTGCAAATTGGCATAATAAAATGACAACACAACAGAATTAGTGAATAAAACCAAACATATTCTTACTTACAAGGCACATCAACCAATGGAAATGCTATTAACTCAAGTCTTAAATTGCTATAATACATTTAATTTTAAGGAATTTATCAGATTTAAAACTTGTGTCACACTGAAAACTTCAAAAAGAGTTTTCTCTATGTCTCGAGCACCCAGCTTACTACCATTTCTTACCTTTGATCACCCCACCCTTAAACTTTTACTTATTACATTATTTATCTTATCACTTTCACTTAACTCTTTCATTGTTGCTCAAGTGATGAATACTGACTGAACCTGTGTCTTATTCCCACTTGCCGTACTATGCAGAATCCTTCACATCTCCTTGCATCCAATAATTAGCAAGTCATTTGTGATTTAACTCCAGTGACGGAGCTCTGCACCCCAAAACAGTTGGAGAACACCACTGTGTTGCTTCCATGGGGAAAACCCAATGTCATTTCAGAGCATCCAGACACTTAGCTGACCAGCAATTAACCTTGCATGCAATCAGTGGAGCAGATATCCTGCCCCCGAGAGCTATGATCAGAGGCCAGCAGCCCCACCGCGAGTGGTGGCTACTGCTGGTAATGTTTTGAGGCCCAGCCCAGGGGATTGCCATTGGATCCCTGGACGCAGGTGAGTGGGGTGGAATGGGGTTGTGGGAAGCAGAATGCTAGAGTGCCAGGGTGCTAGAGGTAAGGAGGGATCCTACCCCACAAGGCTATAGACAAACCCAACAAGCTTCCCAGTTTGACCGTTGCAAGTCCCAAGTCCCTGAGCCCCTCCCCACCCCCAACTCCAGTGGGCTCCAGGACAATTGGTGTCAAGTCATTCATGAACCAAACTGACATCCCGTCACTACTGGGTAGGCTTCCAATGCCCATCCTGACTCAATTAGGGACAGTTTTCCCGACATTACGAATGAAATGCAGGTAGTCCCATTAAATTCTCCTGGCCCTGTCTCCCACCCCTTATTCCCACAATCATGCTTGCTCTAGTAGGTGATGGGCTCAATTAAATTCTATACATTGTGCTCCAGTCTAAGAAACTTAACGACCTAATTGGCTCCATTTTGTTTTATGCTTACTAACTGCAAACTTATAAATTCAAGCTTCATACCAATTAGTTATTATTTGTCAACATGAGAAAGGTTGAGGACTCTGTCCTCGTTGGAGTTTAGAAGGATGAGGGGGGATCTTATTGAAACTTACAGGATACAGCGAGGCCTGGGTAGAGTGGACATGGAGAGGATGTTTCCACTAATAGGAAAAACTAGAACCAGAGGGCAAAACCTCAGGCTAAAGGGACGATCCTTTAAAACAGAGATCAGGAAGAATTTCTTCAGCCAGAGAGAGGTGAATCTGTGGAATTCTTTGCTGCAGAAGGCGGTGGAGGCCAGGTCATTGCGTGTCTTTAAGACAGAGATAGATAGGTTCTTGATTAATAAGGGGATCAGGGGTTATGGGGAAAAGGCAGAAGAATGGGGATGAGGAAAATATCAGACATGATTGAATGGCAGAGCAGACTCGATGGGCCGAATGGCCTAATTCTGCTCTTATGTCTTATGGTCTTGTACCTCATCTTTTACTCATTTCAGTTGTGGTAGTTTACTGTACAACAAATCTTTAGTTTTTCACTTGGCTTTCTCAATAACTTTGACAATACCAAAATGTTGGAATTTGATCAATGGTTGAATAGTTAAGCAACTATTGCTGGCATCTTTGTTCATTCAGCAGATAAATGCTTCTTCATTTTATTCCCCCCTAATCAGCAACTCACCGGTAAGTGGTTAAGAGGTACATCGACTTGGCCCAGGAAATCATCTCTAGTCTGTAAAAACAAAATCATAACATCTTCATTAGTATTATTCTGGAACTCTGAAATGTTACTATAAATTACTAACTGAACTTCGGGGTTCGGTACAGATTCAATGGGCCGAATGGCCTCCTTTTGCACTGTCGGTATTTTATGATTCTACCCAAGTTAATTGTTTAATCTGGAACCCAAAAAAGGAAATAATTTAGGGAAGGGGAGCAGAAGAATTGGAGAGGAGATAAGCTTATATTTACATCACTGTGAATGCAGCCCCTCACACTGGCATAATAAGCAGTAAAGTTGCACTGCACTAAATCCATTTCCAGACGGCCATCATTATGCTGGGTTGACATTTTTTCTCCAGTCCTGCATTTCATGAATCCCTACAGTGTGAAGGAGGCCATTCGGCCCATCGAGCCTGCACCAACTCTCTGACAGAGCGCCTTACCCAGGCCCACCTCCTGCTCGATCCGTGTAATCCCACATTTTTCTCCCGCTAATCCCCCAAAATCTACACATTTTGGGACACTAAGGGACAATTTAGCATGGCCAATCTGCCTAACCTGCAGATCTTTGGACTGTGGGAGGAAACTGGGGCAGCCGGAGCAAACCCACACAGACAGGGGGAGAATGTGCAAACTCCACAGAGACAGTGAACCAAAGCTGGAATTGAACCTGGGTCCCTGGCGCTGTGAGTCAGCAGTGCTACACTGTGCCACCAATCATGGTATCTACGAAGCTGCAATTAACTGTCAAATCAGAGTAAGTACTCAGAGAAAATACTTATTTCCAGTTTCGCTGGGAGAGGTACTTAGCAGAGTCGTATGCTCCTTTAAAGGTTCTGCAATTCAAAACATCATATTTCCAAAGTCATATTAAACATTTGTGCTTGAGCAATGGTGATTTTAATTGTTCAAGCCTGTTCTATCCTTATTGCTTTGCTGACAACATTGAACAGTTCATTAAGGTTTGGGAATCAAATTGATATTGAGCAATGCTTCCCAAGTTCCACACAATGTCAAGATTAAATTACGTTACTTCACAAATGCAACCTGGGTGGACTCAGCCGATTGAATTTCATTGTGCTGCAATATGGAGGACTTCATACATGTTGTGAATACCAGCTAGATCAGCCGCAACAAGATCCTATCCCAAAATGAGGCAGTTACAAGTCAAGGCACTTCAGAATACGCACTATGATTTTTAAGAGAAAGCGGAAGGAAGCAGGAAATGGTGGTCCTTAAAGTTGGGAATCAAGTACTTATGGGGATGAAGGTAGGTATGAATCCACAGCTGACTAATGATATACAGATTTTGGATGATGGGATCTTTCTGAGTTTTTTCAAACTCTGGACTTTATATCTTCTGTCGGGATAGAGTACAGACATTAGTGTATTAGAATGTGCAGCATAGATAATGTTAACCATGAGACTGAAGTACCAGTGATTTATGAATATGAATTAATTATTATATAGCCTGCAGTGAATAAACAAAATACTTTGCACAAAATAGGTAAGCACAATAAAGAAAGTGGTCCTTTCAGGATTCTAAATTATTGCTGAAATATATCATCCTAGAGTCTGACTGACTGCAGGCCTCCAAAATTCCAATAACTTTATTTAAATTGAAGTGGTATCAGATTTTATTTTATTGGATGTCATGGAGAAACTGTTCATTTATAACAGGCTTGAAACAAATTAACCAAAACAGGATTTTCAGTTGCTTCAAATGACATTTCACGGAGGGGCAAAGACAAACTGTAGTTCTCCACAAGGGAAAAGAAAGGAAAAGCTACTGAGGGTACATCAACCGGGATCACTTCAGCACGTCTCTTAAACAAGGCTATGAACACAGTGTTAGCTACTGACAGCTCAAAAGAGGCTAAAGTAAAAAGAGAATTAGCCAATAGAAGAGAGGATTAAAAAAATGGTAAGTGGAATTTCTCTTGAAGTGCACTGAGGCTTCAACTTTGTACTAGTTGGCAGTAATGTCCAGCTTTAATACATTCACATCAATTTAACAGGAACCTAATATGCTGTCAAGTATAAATGGGCTATCAGTTAATATGAATCTCTTTAATCTCTCAGGTTTTTAAGCCTCCAAAAAATTATTTCTGCACAACACTCAAATATTTATACACAGATAAGTTATAATGGATGCAAGTTATGAAAGACAGAGATGATTTGTAGCCTCTTTTAAAACACACCTTACTCGATTAACACTCGAATCAGCTATTAAACCAAATTTAATGTCTTCTCATATTCTAATAACGTCAGCTGTTAGATTTTCTAAAAGAGTTACTTTGTGAGTCTGAGAAATTTACAAGCACATTTTTTTTTTGCCAGAATACACATTCACTAAGTACAGTACAAACCGTTCTATATTCATAAATGTCAGCACTGGAATTACTTTTAAAATGACATCTTGACTTTCAAGAGAATTGTCCACCATACTCCCAAGGCATCACATCAATAACTCAAGAGGCCCAGGATAATTCAAAGGCTTGTGATCTTGCTGGAACTGGTTAATGCAAATCAAGATATAGAACATAGAACATAGAACATAGAACATTACAGCGCAGAACAGGCCCTTCGGCCCACGATGTTGCACCGACCAGTTAAAAAAAACAAACTGTGACCCTCCAACCTAAACCAATTTCTTTTCGTCCATGAACCTATCTACGGATCTCTTAAACGCCCCCAAACTAGGCGCATTTACTACTGATGCTGGCAGGGCATTCCAATCCCTCACCACCCTCTGGGTAAAGAACCTACCCCTGACATCGGTTCTATAACTACCCCCCCTCAATTTAAAGCCATGCCCCCTCGTGCTGGATTTCTCCATCAGAGGAAAAAGGCTATCACTATCCACCCTATCTAAACCTCTAATCATCTTATATGTTTCAATAAGATCCCCTCTTAGCCGCCGCCTTTCCAGCGAAAACAATCCCAAATCCCTCAGCCTCTCCTCATAGGATCTCCCCTCCATACCAGGCAACATCCTGGTAAACCTCCTCTGCACCCTCTCCAAAGCCTCCACATCCTTCCTGTAATGTGGGGACCAGAACTGCACACAGTACTCCAAGTGCGGCCGCACCAGAGTTGTGTACAGTTGCAACATAACGCTACGACTCCTAAATTCAATCCCCCTACCAATAAACGCCAAGACACCATATGCCTTCTTAACAACCTTATCTACTTGATTCCCAACTTTCAGGGATCTATGCACACATACACCTAGATCCCTCTGCTCCTCCACACTATTCAAAGTCCCCCCGTTAGCCCTATACTCAACACATCTGTTATTCCTACCAAAGTGAATTACCTCACACTTCTCCGCATTAAACTCCATCCGCCACCTCTCGGCCCAACTTTGCAACCTGTCTAAGTCTTCCTGCAAACTACGACACCCTTCCTCACTGTCTACCACACCACCGACTTTGGTGTCATCAGCAAATTTGCTAATCCACCCAACTATACCCTCATCCAGATCATTAATAAATATTACAAACAGCAGTGGCCCCAAAACAGATCCCTGAGGTACACCACTTGTAACCGCACTCCATGATGAATATTTACTATCAACCACCACCCTCTGTTTCCTATCCGCTAGCCAATTCCTGATCCAATTTCCTAGATCACCCCCAATCCCATACATCTGCATTTTCTGCAGAAGCCTACCATGGTGAACCTTATCAAACGCCTTACTAAAATCCATATATACCACGTCCAAAGTGCACAAGACAGCGTTTGCAGCATCATAATTTGATGCTTTGACCAGGTCAGAAGGGGTGAACTGGCTCCCCTCCATTCAACTTCCTCGGCTGATCAAAACGAAGGTTTAAGTTTCTTTTTCACAAGGATGTGCATTTTCCAAATCCAAATGTATTTAAATATTTAAGCTGTGAACAATAAGGAAGAAAATTAATCAAGCAAGGTTTTCTTGAGCCAAGGAATAATGAAATATGCAAAGTAACACACACAGGAATCAGGAAAAGGAAGTTCAAGACCAATAAAAAGCAAAACTAAAAGGAAATAGATTAAATATCCTTTGAATGCCCTTGTGGCGTAGATTTTTAAACATTGTGGTCGATATGGATTAGTTGGTTTTGCAGATGTGGTCAGATTTAGAAGATGCCGAAATTATTATGAGGTCTCTGTTCGCTGATAGGTTTGTGGCGAAGGTGGCTTCTGAGCCAGGCATTACACTTGTTCCAAAAGAGAGGGGGAGAGCACCCAGCTTTCAGCCAGTTCCTGCTGAAAACTTTCTTGCAATCCAATCTCTCCCTTGCTATGCAAGTATGAAAGAAATCCAAATTGTGTGCAGTTGACTTTCTTCGTTTTGCTATTTTAAAAATTGATATTCTGTTAAATCCAACAAAGATGCTGCTACAAGTCATATGTGGAGATGCCGGCGTTGGACTGGGGTAAACACAGTAAGAAGTTTAACAAGACCAGGTTAAAGTCCAACAGGTTTATTTGGTAGCAAAAGCCACACAAGCTTTCGGAGCTCCAAGCCCCTTTCTTCAGGTGAGTGGGAATTCTGTTCACAAACAGGGCATATAAAGACACAGACTCAATTTACATGAATAATGGCTGGAATGCGAATACTTACAACTAATCAAGTCTTTAAGAAACAAACAACGTGAGGTCTAACAAACAAGTCATATGACCAGAGGATAGGCCCTTTCTTCTGGAAGCTTCCAGCAGGAGTTACAAAAACAAAATATTCCACCAAAGGACATTAAAATTACAAAACCAGGGAACTCGCAGATTAAAACGCATTATCCCTGCAGAGTTGCTAAAATTGCTATCTCATGCCTGGGACTGACCAGGTCCATTTCAAATTGGGACGATTGAGGGGGCAATGGATAGCATTTGCATCTTGATAATCTTACCCTTCCAGCTGAGTTGGAGGGTCTGCCTAGACAATGGCTCCTTGATACAAGATCCTCAAGGAGGATGGTTAACTCTGGTTAGTAAGTTTGCAGATGATACCAAGATTGGTGGCATAGTGGATAGTGAAGAAAGTTATCTCCGATTGCAACGGGATCTTGATCAATTGGGCCAGTGGCTGACGAATGGCAGATGGAGTTTAATTTAGACAAATGCAAGGTGATGCATTTTGGTAGATTGAACCAGGGCAGGATTTACTCAGTTAATGGTAGGGCGTTGGGGAGAGTTACAGAACAAAGAGATCTAGGGGTACATGTTCATAGCTCCTTGAAAGTGGAGTCACAGGTGGACAGAGTGGTGAAGAAGGCATTCGGCATGCTTGGTTTCATCGGTCAGAACATTGAATACAGGAGTTGGGATGTCTTGTTGAAGTTGTACAAGACATTGGTACGGCCACACTTGGAATACTGTGTGCAATTCTGGTCACCCTATTATAGAAAGGATAATATTAAACGAGAAAGAGTGCAGAAAAGATTTACTAGGATGCTACCCGGACTTGATGGTTTGAGTTATAAGGAGAGGTTGGATAGACTGGGGCTTTTTTTCTCTGGAGCGTAGAAGGCTGAGGGGTGATCTTATAGAGGTCTATAAAATAATGAGGGGCACAGATCAGCTAGATAGTCAATATCTTTTCCCAAAGGTAGGGGAGTCTAAAACTAGAGGGCATAGGTTTAAGGTGAGAGGGGAGAGATACAAAAGGGCCCAGGGGGCAATTTTTTCACACACACGGTGGTGTGTCTGGAACAAGCTGCCAGAGGTAGTAGTAGAGGCGGGTACAATTTTGTCTTTTAAAAAGCATTTAGACAGTTACATGAGTAAGATGGGTATAGAGGGATATGGGCCAAATGCAGGCAATTGGGATTAGTTTAGGGGTTTAAAAAAAAGGGCGGCATGGACAAGTTGGGCCGAAGGGCCTGTTTCCATGCTGTAAACCTCTATGACTCTATAAGCTAATGGCTGGGACACTATCAGCTCCCAAAAATCAAGCCAGTCCCAGAGGCCAGATAAACATTCCTTTTGAAATCATTGTGGAGAAAGGAGTCGAGCGATCATTTGAAATCTCCTTTGAGAAATGAAAAGCCTTCAGTCTGCCAATTACCAATTCATTGAACAACCTACAGCAGGAATCCCAACTGACCAAGCAGCTGGTCAGTGTCTCACAACTCCTCAAAGGCTGTTTGATTTTAAAAGTCTCTGATCATCATCGGCCAAGCGCTCTAAGGACAGAAATCCCACTGTGCTGCATCGTCATTCATTTCAAACATTTGCACGTTGCCATATTCAGCCAACTCAACTGGACTGAACTCCGCCACAATGGAAACACCCTCTGGATTTTGAATTTCCAGACTCTGGAAATCACGTGAATTAAGATTCATTTTTGTGATTGTATTATCACTGTTATTCATAGCTGCAACCACTCCCTCTCTTCCAGCCCCTGTAGGGTGTACGCGCATGTGTTGGGGGGCCAGGGGGAGTGTTATTCATAACACCCCCATCCCCATAGTATGTTTGAATATGAAATGAACTAACCTTCTGAGTTAATCAAGTGTTACCTATAATATTTGACCACACAAACTCAGGGTTTGGAGAAACACACCACAGCCTACTTTAAAAATCATTCAAATAAACTTCTGCTTATGAACTGTTGGGGGGAGAAAAATAAGTTCAGTTTGCCTCTCTCCCATCCTGAACATTCTCGTGGCTGGCAATCTTGCCCTGAAATATTTCATCCATTGTGTATTTCCAAGGGATTTTGGGTGGATCTTCCCGTGGTAGCCATTATTTCAATATCCAACACTTGCCTTTTAATGTGTCTTCCTTAGTGAGTAATGAATTTTGATGGGTCTCTGAAATATAGGAAATGTCTCTCTCTTCACAGTCCCCTGAGGATGATTTATTTTCTTTTTTACCTTCAGCTTGGAAGGTGGCCTTGCATTTCTAAGTAGTTTGTTCTGTTTCATTTCAAATTGCCAAGTTGAAAGTTGAGAAACCACATTTTCAAAATAACAGGGCATATTCTCATGACAATCTAATTCTCAAAAGCAGCTTTGCAAGACAAAGGTGGTTCAGAACCTTTACTTTTACTTACATTTTCCAATTAAAACAAAATCTTTCAACCATCAATGCTCACAAACTATATTTCAATTTGCTCTCATCTCTCAAATTTCTCCTGTCTAGGCTGAAAGATTCGGTTTCAACCTTTACTGTTCATACTTCCAGCATGTTATGACTGAGTTAAGCTTTGTGGCTTCTCTCCACAAAGTCTCCTTTGTTTCTCAGCAGCCAGAACCAGACCCAGTGTTCAAGATGTGGTCAGACAATGGTTTTTAAAGAATTGGTCTAACTTGTGTTGAACTGTTTGGTTCTGTAGTTCAACACTCCATATTGAATTTGTTGATTGTGCTCTACAGTGTCATGATGATGGAAAAAAAAAGCCATGGGATTATCCACAAAATACTGAACTTTAAAAAATACATGAGTTTTTTTTAAAAAAACAGACACAACCCCAAAAGATGGCTGAGAATGCATAGTCAGCCACTGACAGGAGTGGTTGCAGGGTGATTCACCAAGGGGCAATGGAATCCCTTCCCATTTCCTTGGAAAGAATCCAGAGACCAATTACCATCTCTGGTAAAGACAAAGGGACATAATAGCCATTTCATCTCAACACGTAATGTCCAGACGGGTTAGTGGATTCTGTTTTCCAATTGGAATGTACAAGGGGATAAAGCTATCTGAGAAAGCTATCCCCATTTTGTGTACTCTGTGATGATAAGCAACTGTAGGTTTTTCCACACTGATGATATTGTGCCTTTTAAGAAGTAAATTTTATATAATGTTTCTGGTAAAGGGTTCATTTATAACACAGCTCTGTTTAAATGCTGCAAAATCTCAACAGGTCTGACAGCATCTGTGGGAAGAGAGTAGAAACAACGTTTTGAGTCTAGATGAGCTCTGACGGAGGGTCATCTAGGCTCGAGACGTTGGCTCTACTCTCTCTCCATAGATGCTGTCAGACCTGCTGAGATTTTCCAGTATTTTTCAGTTTTTGTTTTAGATTCCAGCATCTGCAGTATTTTGTGTTTATCTGTTTAAATGATGCTGGTCGGTCTGCTCCAGGCAGCCCACATGTTGATGTGGATAGAGAAAGAATGGCTGCAACAATGATTTAATAACAATATTGGCAATCGTGGCTTTAAAATGGCTATTCTGGCTGAGAGTTGTGCATGCTGGGATTTTTGGTCAATGTATAGATTAAAACCAGATGCAGGCTCATAAAGAGGCTCTGGTCTGGGAGCTGTAATCTGAAGCTTCCTGTGTTGGCCCAGATAAGAGAAGTTGTTTACATTAACCGAGACAGTGTGGCTTCGATTTATATGGCTGCTATGTATGGGACATGCCAAATGAACTAAGCATAATGGCGTCGTTCAAAAGTAATTTCACTGGATGTTCAAGCCATGTAATCAGTTTCTGGTTACACAGTTGGCTGGATGACAGAGAATCTTCCGCAAGTGAGTGGAGAATTGTGGATAAAAAGACATTCGAGCCTTTGTTTGCCAGCAATAACTCGAAGAGACCAACCATCACAAGAAGAAGTGTACCCTGAAGGATGCTTCAAAGAACAAGATAGATTCTACACCGAGGATATTTCTTGGCCAAGGTTTTCCTAAACTCGGTAATATTTATTTTCAGTTAAATAGTTAAAGTTGATGTTCATAGAAAGAATCATAGAAACCCTACAGTGCAGAAAGAGGCCATTTGGCCCATCGAGTCTGCACCCGACCACAATCCCACCCAGGCCCTACCCCCATATATTTTACCCGCTAATCCCTCTAATCTACGCATCTCAGGACACTAAGGGGCAATTTTTTAACATGGCCAATCAACCTAACCCGCACATCATTGGACTGTGAAGGAAACCAGAGCACCCGGAGGAAACCCACGCAGACACGAGGAGAATGTGCAAACTCCACACAGACAGTGACCCAAGCTGGGAATCGAACCCAGGTCCCTGGAGCTGTGAAGCAGCAGTGCTAACCACTGTGCTACCGTGCCGCCCAGTTAAAGTTGAAAGTGCAGTTTAAGAGTTAGAGTTCAGTTGAAAGTTGATGTTCACTGAGTGTTAAAGTTCAGTAAAGAGTGAATGAGTTGCAATTGTTTATGTTTGAATTGGTACTAGAAGTGTGAAATAAAGAAATTATTGAATTACTGTCCTTGTTTGTCTCATTAAACTGGAATGCTTGGAAGGTGTTTAAATTAAAAGCTGTATAACACCGAGAATGTAGAAAAATAATTGATCCTTGATAATGGGGTGTTTGTTTTAATCTGAGCTCATGCATTTTTGTGTATTTTGGGATTTTCTCCTGGGGTTTCAGTGTAAGGTTTGATTAACAAGAAGTGAAGTGGGGGGACGGAGCTAAGTTTACAGAGACAAGCAGGCAGATTTGGCTGGGCTCTGCAAAATGCAAAAGGTGTTTCTCTCTCTCTCTCTCTCTCTCTGGAATTCTGTTTCTTGAAGACAGGTCATTCTCTGGAGGCTGCTGTCTGAGAGTCAGAAGACAGGGGTCTCTCTGTATCTCTGTCCAGGTGTGTTCAAAGGCTAGGACTGGTATGAAGTGAAAAACTATGCAAGCCTATGTTATTTGCTAACTGATTTTGAAGCAAAGTTTAAGTCTGAAGGGATATTGCTGAGATTGGAACTAACTGGTTAGCAGTTAGGAATTTAACTTGGCATGTTTAAAGATTTCAATTGCTCAAAGTAAGCGAATCCATTTGTTACATCTTAACTGTATTGTTAAAAATAAAGTTCGTTTCAACAAAAACTTTCCAGTGTGCTAATAGAATCACATCTGGAGTGAAATCCCTTTTTCTCATACTATGTCAAAATAAACCAAATATTGTTGGGGTCTAGATCTGGTTCCTAACAACATTGAAGCTGTGTGATAGAGTAACAGAAGCGGTCAGCAGTGGTCCTGCAAAAGTAGCCATAATTTTTAGAGATATATTTGGAATCTCTGACTGAAGAAAACAGCCTGGCCAGCAAAAGGATTGCAGCTGGAAAAAAACTGGGGAATTTCTCTGCCAAACCACAGAACACTGGAATCAAAAAACCAACTATGTGCCCACAGAAGTCAACTCTACTAAAATCAAATTGTAACAGCTGCACGCTTCATCATCTACTCACAAGTCAAGGACTGTTCTGTAAACTGGGGCAACAGTGACACAGTGGTTAACACTGCTGCCTCACAGTGCCAGGGACCTATATTCGAATCCCGGCTTCGGTCACTGTCTGTGTGGAGTTTGCACATTCTCCCCGTGTCTGCGTGGGTTTCCTCTGGATGCTGTGGTTTCCTCCCACAGACCGAAAGACATGCTGGTTAGGTGCACTGGCCATGTTAAATTCTCCCTCAGCGTACCCAAACAGGCGCCGGATGTGGCGACTGGGGGATTTTCACAGTAACTTCATTGCGGTGTTAATGTAAGCTTACTTGTGGCACCAATAATAAATAAATAAGACTCTTGTGCATATTTGCTTGCTTCTGGACTCAATTCTTATTTCTAACCTGTATTAATGCAGATGCTAATGTTTTACCATTTGTGTTTACCCTTTTAGTAGTTAGTAAACGTACCCTATCTTTAACTCAAGAAAGCCTAGTTAAATTGGCTCTTTTTGAACATAACTATTGGTTCTGGAAAAGGTACCAGTAGAAGGGATTGAAGAAAGAGCCAGTTCATCCTCCCTCACCCAAGTTTGTAACAATTTTGGGATATCTCAGGCGGTTTGTGACAAATCGAGTGGATTAACAACTTTTTCAGAAGAACAAGGAAATTTGGCATGTCAGCTACTATTTTCACCAACTTTTACAGGTGCATCGCAGAAAGCATTCTTTCTGGTTGTATCACAGCTTGGTATGGCTCCTTCTCTGCCCAAAACCGCAAGAAACTACAAAAGATCGTGAATGTAGCCCAATCCATCATGCAAACCAGCCTCCCATCCATTGACTCTGTCTACACTTCCCACTGCCTCAACAAAGCAACCAGCATAATTAATGACCCCGGACATTCTCTCTTCCACCTTCTACCATAGGGAAAAAGATACAAAAGTTTGAGGTCACGTACCAACCCACTCAAGAACAGCTTCTTCCCTGCTGCCATGAGACTTTTGAATGGATCTACCTCCACTCTAGGGTGTAAAGAAGTTGATCTTTCTCTACATTCTGCACTCTCTCTTTTCCTTCTCTATGAACGGTATTCTTTGTCTGTATAGCATGCAAGAAAAATACTTTTCACTGTATGTTAATACATGTGACAATAATAAATCAAATCAAAAATTTTCATTTGGAAGGGCATGGAGTAATCATGGACAGTTGATAAAGGAAGATCATATATAACTAACTTGATTGAATTTTTTTGAGATGGTAACAAGGAGGATTGATGAGGATAATACAGTTGACATGGTCGACATAGATTTTAACAAGGTAATAATTTAATGCAAGATTGACTAAACTTTGTGAACCTTTGAGCCATATAGGAAAATGCCCAGATATTTCAGAGCTGTGAGACATGGACAATCTTTGCAGACACATTTTTAATACTCCTGCACACATTTATATGCCCTCTTTTCACACTCAATCGCCATCATTTACACATGCCCTCCCTTCTCCATTCAGTCACACTCAATCATCCCATCCTCCACCACACCCTTCCTCCTATTTGAATTGCCCAGGAGTGGAAGAGTTAGATGGAGAGGGATAAGTCAGAAAACTCTCAACTGATCAGCTTGACTGCAGTTACTGGCAAATTATTGGAATCAATTCTGAGAGCGGGTTTAAAGTGTCACTTAAGAAAGGCACAGATCAATCAGGGATAATGAGTATGGTTTAGTTAGGGAAGATTGTGTCTTAGTAACCTAATCAAATATTTTGATGAACTAATGGGGGGGAATGATGAGAGTAGTGCAGTGGATGTTGTCTACATGGATTTTAGTTAGGCTTTTTACAATGTCTCACACGACAAACTGGTCAGGAAAATAGGATCACAAGGGTTACAGGGGAAGGTAACCCTTGGATGCAAAATTGGCTCAGTGACAGAAAACAATGTACCATATTTGTTTGTATTTGAATTCTCTTTCCTTCCTGTATGTCTTAAAACTTCCCATTGCCTTTTAACACTTCCAGAATTTGCAGGTTTTTCCTATTTCTTTCCTGGTGTCTGATCTGAATCTGCACTGAAAAACACAACAAGACTTTAATTTTTAAGTCATTGCTTGAACAACCTCAGTTTCAAGCTAACCTCTACAGAAGATTAAGATGCATTGTGCAATTCACAGTCTCTGATCTTAACTAGGGTGTTGGTAAAACCAGTATCATTTGCTTCAACATCCCAGGTTTGAAATAAAATAAAAAGCACCTTAGTAGCATGAGCCACTTAGCAACACTTGCTGGAAAGCACACTTGAGTAGAGCAGTGAGATTTTCCTCACTGAACATCTTTTCAATCACCTCTAGTTCAATTGAACAGGATGATTTGTCATTGCATCAAATCAAAGCTGATAATGATTGAACCATAATACCCCAAAGCACATCTGTTCAAGAGGACAGAGAAAGGTACTTCCCTGAAGAAATAACCAGCAGGCTCAAGGTCAAGGTTCAATCAAATTGGTTTGTTTCCAAAACACACATGCTGTGTCAAACTCCAACATCAATTGTCACCCTCCAACATTTCTTTGTCAACAGCAGTTCTTTGAGCAGAAATCATTGGCGGCGGCGGCGGGGGGGGGGGGGGGGGGGGGGGACATATTTTCTGATGGGAATCAATAACTAGACTATAAAAGACTATAAAACATCAACTGATCCCAGAGGTTTATTCCAGTTCTATGTTTCAGCTTGACTACATCAACCTCAAAGAGATATTCAGGCTAAACAGTCATCCCAGCTCAGAGCTGACTTGACATCTTTGTTGGCACAGGTTTGTCTTGGTGATACAGAGCAGGAATTCTACAAGCTGCAATTATTTCAATTTAGCTCATTTATCCGTACAGTAGCAGTTTAAAGTTGGTTATATCATTCACACATCAATACATAACTCATTTAACCTAATAAACTACTTCTAAAGGTTGGTAGACAAAACAATGGCTGCTTCCATATGCAGAATATCAAATCTCAAGTCATCACTAAAAAAATGAATAGATTTTGTTTAGTATCACATTCATCAATATAAACCTAAGAAGTGAACTTGTAAATTGAAAGTTGCCAACCGCTTCTGGATTTCTGCTAAAAAGCGACAAAATAGAGTTCGTTGATTTTTTTTAAAATTAAAATGATTCATAATTACAGTTTTATATAGGTACCTTAAATGTAACTTAATATTCCACACTAAGCATATCGTGCAGAACATCAAAGTACATGAAGTTAAAAGGGTTGCAACCAACATGGCAGTGTACATATTCATAGCCCAAGTCTCTACTGATAAAGGTTCCAGATACAAATATCAGACTGTTTCTGACTTGAAGGAGGGGGAAGATATATAAGAATTTGTGACCCAAAGCTACTTAATAGCTAGCAAAAGAGAAATGACAGATGTCTGTAGCTAATAATCATGAAGTTGAAGTTTATTTATTAGTCACAAGTAAGGCTTACATTAACATTGCAATGAAGTTACTGTGAAATTTCCCTAGTTGCCACATTCCGGTGCCTGTTTGGGCCAATGCACTTAACCAGCACATCTTTCAGACTGTGGGAGGAAACCGGAGCACTCGGAGGAAACCCACGCAGACACGGGGAGAACGTGCAAACTCCACACAGACAGTGACCCAAAGCAGGAATCGAACCCAGGCCCCTGGGGCTGTGAGGCAGCAGTGCTAACCACCGTGCCGCCCCTATCATCAGTGCATTCCAATGAACAGCATACTATGGGAAGGGAAACAAAATTACCACTGGGCAAAATTTTACAGTTCCCCACTGGCAAATTTGCAGGCCTCGGAGAGGGGCAGTGTGCAGAATTCCCAGGGTGGCCTTCTCGCTGCCCTCCCGACCTGACCGTAATTGTACTTGGAAAGAGATAGGTCTAGGGTATCCACCAACCATAGCCCCAATTGAGGATCTTTAAGTATCTTGTAGTTCCAGCCTTGTCCACGGCTGCTACTGGCACTGCTGGGACTACAAGATACTTGTGAGACTGTACTTCCAGCAGAAGAGGAGCAGGAAATTCTGTCTCCAGCCAAGTAATGCTTCCCAGCATTGAATCTTCAGGTAGCCAGGCAGAAAGCACCACTATCTGAAAAGGCCTGTCCATTGTGTTAATTAAGAAGTCTGGTTGAATCCCAGAGCTCCAAGCACATTTAAACGCGCAACACTTACTCCAACAGTTACTCACCGAAAGACAACACAAGATAATGAATATCTGGGAGTAAATTCCAATTTAAGACTGTTATTTAGTTTATGTTTAATAATAAGATGTGCAACCCACATAGCTGAGATCATCAAAATCCCGTCATACTTAAATTTGCTGTCTATGACATACACCTACAAATCCATTCTTGAAATATTTTGATGAATCAATCATTATTTTCTTTGTGATATCAAAAGATACTGGCAACATTAAGAATCATACTCTTAAAAGTTAAATAAACTTTGATCTTTAAATGGTGTCATGTTTGTTCTTAGACTTTCTCCTTGAATTCATCCAGCTCTGCCGCATGAGGTCATTTCTTAGCTTCCCACTGCCTTCTCGAACTCAGACATTCCATTGAGCACTGCTTTCTATTCCTCATAAATTAGCACTGCACGAGCTACACACCCAAGGTTTTGTTGACGATTGCAACCAATTTTTTTCAGGATTGCATAAATGTGATATTCCAATCTTCTTGAGTATAACTGGCTTTGGAGAAAGTCTTCTGAGATGTGGGGGGGTATTTCGCATCTACTCAGTGGGGTCATTGGAATGACATCTGTTCACTCCTCAATGTGGTCAGATTGTTCACACATTGTAGGGGAAGTATTCAGACTATTGTTGGATGTACTTTCTCAGGAAGGGGTGGTGGGAAGAGATTGGGTCGGACAGATTTAAATTCATGTTTAGAATCATAAGAATTGTAAGAACTAGGGGTAGGTGCAGACAATTCAGCCCCTCAAGCCTGCTCCGCCATTTAATACAATCATGGCTGATTTAATCTCAGCCGCAACTCCACTTACCTGCCCGTTCACCATAGCCCTTCAAACCCTGACCAATGAAAAATCTGTCCACCTCTTCTTTAAATTTACTCAACGTCCTGGCATCTACTCTGGGGTAGTGAATACCCCTTTGGGATAGTGAATTCCACAGACCCACGACACAATGAAAGAAGCAATTTCTCCTGATCTCTGTTTTAAGTTTGCTACCCGTTATTCTAAAACTATGACCTCTTGTTCTACATTGCCCTCCAAGAGGAAACATCCTCTCCACGTCTACTTTGGAGTTTATTGGGGGGGGTGAGTCACATAGAAGATTCTGCTCTCATGGATAATTGCTCACTGATAAAGGGGTGAAATCTCCTCATTGGGATCGGACGTGCAGCCCCCCCCCCCCCCAACATGGGAGGGAAACCTGTCATTTCAAATCAGACTGATGGAATTGCAATTAATGACAATATTTGATTTGTTCTTTCTTTGGGAAGTTAAGGCAGTTTGCAAGCAGCTGGCAAAGTTTATGTCAATTACATATTGGTGGTTAGAATAGCGGTCACTTTGAGATTTAGTGTGTGGGGGAGGGGGGCTTCCACTGTACTTTATGTCATCAATATCTCAGTTTGACTTGGGGCTGGGGGTGGCAGACGGTATACAATATATTTGCCATTTGGATTGGGTGTCAACTATGATCGAAACTTATATTTACATAGTGCCTTGAACGCAATAAGATGCCTCTACAAGGAAGTGTTATAAAGCCAAATTTAACACCAAGAATCCTATATCTGTTCACCCTCTCTATGCAGTCAACAGCTTATTTTGGATTAGCTGTAATTTCCTGCAGTTAAAACATTGGGAAGAATGTAGCCACTGCTTCAAGTCCTTCCACAAATTATGTATCCTTGCCATTGATTTTATCCTAATACTTGGGTTTCTTGTGTAAACAAACCATTCTAAACGTACTCTTCAACTTGGCTCCACATCATGTCCAACAGAAAGACCTCCTCTATCATAACATTACCCTGTTCCACCCTACAATAGCAAGTAATGCAGTAAAATGTCCCAAGATGTTTCACAGGAGCATTATCCAACAAAACACAGAGCCATATAAGGAGATGTGAAGAAAGATGACTAAAAGCTGAGTCATGAAGACAGGTTTCAAGCAGCACCTGAATGAAGCACTAGAAATGTAAAAACAGATAACAAGAGTTTCCACAGGTATTTTTTAAAAGTGCAAATAAATTGAATGTGTATCTTCTGGAAAGTAACATTGGGTAGTTAATGGTAGATAATAAAGAAAGGGCAGATAAAATGAACAAAGATTTTGCATTGTTTTCACTTAGTGGATACAAAAACCATCCCAGTTATAGCTACAAATCAGGGGTTGGAAGGGAAAGAGTAACTTGGTAAAATTACATCCATGAGGGAAGGAGTACTGAACAAACTGATGGAGCTGTGGGTTGATAAGTCTCTGGGTCCTAATGGGCCTTCACCTTAGGTTTTTACAAGAGGTGGCTAATGAGGCAGTCGATGCATTTTTGTTAATTTCCCAAAATTCACTAGATTGTGGAAATGTTCCATCAGACTGGAAATTAGCAAATATAACCCCTTTATTCAAGAAGGGAGAGAGGCAGAAAACAGGAAACTATAGGCCATTGAGCTTGAAGGGAAAGTATTGGGATCAATTATTGAGGAGGTAAGAAATTATTGAGGAGGCATTTAGAAAAACACAAGGTAAATCAGGAAGAGTCAGTATGGTTTTGTGCAAGGGAAATCATATTGAACCAATTTATCCGAGTTCTTTCAAAGAGTAACATGTGTTGTGGTTAAAGGGGAGCCTGTAGATGTACTGTATTTGAATTTCCAAAAAGCATTTGATAAGATGCTATATCAAAAGGTCATTGTGGTAAATAGAACCCATGATGCAGGGAGTAACATAGTAGCACGAAAAGAAGATTAGCTGGCTGGGAGGAAATCCCAGTGTAAGCTTAGGTGGGTATTTTACTGATTGGTCGGATGTGATGAGCGGAGTCACGCAGGAGTTTTTGCTGGGGCCTCAACCTTTTATAATTTGTATCAATGACTTAGATATGTAGAGGGATGGTATCGCAGCTAGATTTGCAGATGACACAAAGATAGGCGGGAAAGCATGCTGTCAAGAGGACACAAGGAAGTAGATGAATATAGGTAGGTTGAGTGACTGGGAAAAAATCTGGCAGATGGTGTACAATGTGGGAAAATGTGAAGTTGTTCATTTTGGCAGGAAGAATAAAAAAAGTAGAGTATTACTTAAGTGGAGAATGGCTGCAGAATTCTGAAGTGCAAGGGGATCTCCTGCACGTGTCAAGGAATTCGTATGCAGATACAGCAAGTAATTAAGAAGGCAAACTAAATGCTACCCTTTATAACAATAGGAAATGAACATAAAAATCAGGATGTTATGCTTCAGTTATGTAGGACATTTGTGAGACCATGTCTTGAATATTGTGCGCGGTTTTCTCTCCTTATTTAAGGAAGGACATAAAAGAGCTGGAGGCAGTTCAGAGGAAGTTTACAAGATTGATACCTGAATGAGCAGGTTGTCTTGTGAGGAAGTGTTTGAAAGACTGGGCTTGTTTCTGCTAGAGTTTAGAAGAGTGAGGGGTAACTTGATTAATATATGCAAACATAATATAGAAGCATAGAATCCCTAAAGTGCTGGAGGCCATTCGGCCCATTGAGCCTGCACCGACAACAATCCCACCCAGGCCCTCGCGTAACCCCACATATATAATCTATTAATCCCCCTGACATTGGGCAGAATTCTCAAAAAAAAACTACAGCGAGAATAACGGAGCAATCCGCTCCAGTCTCCCAGGTGTGCTCCACACCACAATCTATTATGACCCCTGACATGACTCCCACCAGGAACCCCCAACATGATACTGTAGGGTTTCTATGATTATGCGTAGGTTAGAGGGATTAGCGGGTAAATATGTAGGGATATGGGGGTAGGGCCTGGGTGGGATTGTGGTCAGTGCAGACTCGATGGGCCGAATGGCCTCTTTCTGTACTGTAGGGTTTCTATGATTTCTATGATGATCTGCCCCACATGAGCCCCCACAGCATAACTTCCCCCATCATAGCCTCCCCCCTGTCATAGCCCCACTCAGGCCTCACTCCCTTTGCACAGCCCCTGACACACTATAGTGCTCAACTGGCATTGCCAGGGTGCCTGGTAGCTATGGTAAAAAGTTTCGACAAGGTGGATGTGGAAAGGATGTTTCCTTTTGTGGGTGAGTCCAGGACAAGGTGGCACTGTCTTAAAATTAGGGGTCTCCCTTTTAGGGCTGAGATGAAGCAAAATCTTTTCTCTAAGGATTATGAGACTCTGGAACGCTTTGCTTCAGAAGCCAGTGGAGGCGGGGTTCATTGAATATTTTTAAGGTGGCGATAGATAGATTCTTGTCAGACAAGGGTATTAAAGGTCACCAGGGTTAGATGGGAATGTGGAGTTCGAAACACAATCAGATCAGCTATGATTTTACTAACTGGCAAAGCTGACTTGAAGGACCAAATGGCCTATTTCTGCTCCCATTTTGTATGTTTGAAAGGTAGAGAGGCAGACTAATTTAGGGAGGAAATTCTAGCTAAGGAGCTTGGAAGGACACCAGAAAATAGTGGAGCAATCAAAATCAGATATGTGCAAGAAATCAGAATAAGCAAAGCCCCGACATCTCTTGGGGTTGTAGGGTTGCAAGTGATTATAGAAATAGGAAGAAGTGAGGTCTTAGAGAGATTTGAAAACAATCATGAGAATTTTAAAATCCTGATGTTGCTGAACCAGGAGTTATTGCAGGTCAGTAAGCATAGGAGCGATGGATAACAGCATTTGATACAAGTTAGGGCAAAGACAGCAAAGTTTGGAGAGAGGGAGAGCTTGCTTAATGAGTGAGAACTGTTAGCATTATAAAGTTAAATAGGAGCCAGCAGGGAAATTGAGTGGTCAGTAGTTTAGTAGCAATCAAGTCCAGAATGCAAGAGATGGGTCTCACTGACAAGATTAGATGGAGTAGAGTTCTAATAACATACACAGGAAAACTTATTGGATCAATATGTAGAGGATCCAACAAAGGAAGGAGCTGTGCTGGACCTAGTTCTGGGGAATGAAGCCAGACAGGTGGTTGACTTGATTTGATTTATTATTATTGTCACATGTATTACCATACAGTGAAAAGTATTGTTTCTTGCGCACTATACAGACAAAGCATACCCTTCACAGAGAAAGAAACGAGAGTGTGCAGAATGTAGTTACAGTCATAGCTAGGTTGTAGAGAAAGATCAACTTAGTGCAAGGTAGATCCATTCAAAGATCTGATGGCAGCAGGGAAGAAGCTGTTCTTGAGTCGGGTGGCACATGACCTCAGACTTTTGTAACTTTTTCCCGACGGAAGAAGGTGAAAGAGAGAACGTCCGGGGTGCGTGGGTCCTTAATTATGCCGAGGCAGTGGGAAGTGTAGGCAGAGTCAATGGATGGGAGGCTGGTTTGCGTGATGGATTGGGTTACATTCATGACCTTTTGTAGTTTATTGTGGTCTTGGGCAGAGCAGGAGCCATACCAAGCTGTGATACAACCAGAAAGAATGTTTGCCATGGTGCATCTGTAAAAGTTGGTGAGAGTTGTAGCTGACAAAATTTCTTTAGTCTTCTGAGAAAGTAGAGACGTTGGTGGGCTTTCGTGACTATAGTGTCGGCATGGGGGGACCAGGACAGGTTGCTGGTGATTCGGACACCTAAAAGCTTGAAGCTCTCGACCCTTTCTACTTCTTCCCCGTTGACGAATGGGGGCATGTTCTCCTTTACGCTTCGTGAAGTCAATGACAATCTCCTTCATTTTGTTGACATTGAGGGAGAGATTATTTTTGCCGCACCAGTTCACCAGATTCTCTATCTCATTCCTGGACTCTGTCTCGTCATTGTTTGAGATCTGTCCCACCAAGGAGGTGTCGTCAGCAAACTTGAAAATCGAATTGGCGGGCAATCTGGTCACAGTCATAGCTGTATAAGCAGTATAGTAGGGGGCTGAGAACACAGTCTTGTGGGGCACCGGTGTTGAGGATGATTGTGGAGGCAGTGTTGTTGCCTATCCTTACTGATTGCGGTCTATAAGTTAGGAAGTTCAGGATCCAGTCACAGAGGGAGGAGCCGAGGCCCAGGCCACAGAGTTTGAAAATGAGTTTCGTGGGAATAATGGTGTTGAAGGCTGAGCTGTCGTCAATAAATAAGAATCTGACACAGGTGTCTTTGTTATCTCGGTGTTCCAGGGTTGAATGCAGGGCCAGGGAGACGGCATCTACCGTGGACCTGTTGCGGCAGTGGGGAAGCATTTTGGTGATAGCGACCACAACATGGTTCAATTCAAATTTGTTATGGACAAAGAAATTAACAAGTCGCAGAAAAAGGTTTTGGATTGGGGGAGAACAGATTTTAACAAAATTAGGCAGGACCTGGCCAAGGTAGACTGGAATGAGTTACTTGTGGGGAAATCTACAGAAGAGCAGTGGGGGTGTTCAAAGATAAAATGGTGAGGGTACAGGCCCAACATGTTCTCTCTAGGTAATAGGAAACCCAGAGAACCATGGATGACCAGAGACATTCAGGATACAATGAGAAGGAAAAGAGAGACTTTTAACAAGTATAAGGGGAGTAAGTCTGCAGAGGCAGTAGTGCAGTACAGAAAGTGCAGGGTGGAGGTTAAGAAATCAATTCGGAAAGCAAAAAGGGGATATGAGGAAGCTCTGGCTGATAAAAGTACGAAAAGCCCAAGATATTCTATAAAATGGGAAGACAATAACCAGGGAAAAAATAGAGCCCATTAGGGACCAAGGGGGAAATCTGTGGGTGGAGGCAGAGGACCTTGGTAGAGTGTTAAACAAATATTTCATATCTGTTTTCACCCATGAGAATGAGGAGGTAGTTACGAAACTCGGGGAGAGAGACTGTGAGGCTCCAGAGAAAATCATAGGGAGTGACAAGGTATTGGAGAGCTTAAAAGTGGACAAATCTCCAGGTCCGGATGAATTGTGTCCCAGACTGTTGTGGGAGACAAGGGAGGAAATTGCAGGCGTTCTGACCCAAATTTTGAATTCCTCTCTGCCACTAGGCAGGTGCCAGAGGACTGGAGAACAGCTAAATGTGGTCCCACCATTTAAGAAAGGTTGTAGAGACAAGCCAGGGAATGACAGACCAGTGAGTCTCATGTCTGTGGTTGGGAAACTACTGGAAAATATTCTGAAGGAGAGAATCTATCTCCATTTGGAGAGGCAAGGTTTGATCAGGGATAGTCAGCATGGTTTTGTCAGAGGTCACGCCTAACAAATTTGATTGAATTTTTTAAGCATGTAACCAAATGTGTGGATGAGGGTAGGGCAGTTGATGTAATTTACATGGATTTCAGCAAAGCCTTTGACAAACTGAAGAAGGCTAATGCACATGGGATACAGGGTGATCTGACAAGCTGGATTCATAATTGGCTTAGCGGAAGGAGACAGAGGGTGGTGACAGGCGGCTGCTTTAGTGACTGGAGGCCAGTGATCAGTGGCATACCGCAGGGATCCATGCTGGGCCTTTATTGTTCGTCATTTAAATAAATGACTTAGATGATTATGCTGGGGCTAGGATCAGTAAGTTTGCCGATGACAAACATTGGCCGGGTGGTTAACAGTGAGGTTGAGTGTCTTGCGTTACAGGAAAATATAGATGAGGTGGTCAAATGGGCGGATAAGTGGCAGATGGAATTTAATCCTGAAAATGGTGAGGTGATGCACTTTGGAAGAAGTAATTTGACAAGGAAGTATACTATGAAAGGTCTGACTCTGGGAAGTTCCGAAGAACAAAGGGACTTTGGTGTGTTTGTGCATAGACCTCTGAAGGCGAAAGGCAGGTTAATAGGGTGGTGAAAAAGGAAAATGGCACACTCGCCTTTATCAATTAGGGTATAGATTACAAAAGCAGAGAGGTCATGATAGGAGTTGTATAGAACTTTGGTGAGGCCACAGCTGGAGTACTGTGTGCAGTTCTGGTCGCCACATTATAGGAAGGATGTGATCGCACTGGAAGGGGTGCAGAGGAGAATTACCAGGATGCTGCCTGTGATGGGACATTTGAATTATGAAGAGGTTGGACATGCTTGGGTTGTTTTTGTTGGAGCAGAGAAGACCGAGGGACGACCTGATTGAGGTGTTCAAGATTATGAGGGGCATGGACAGGGTAGATAGGGAACAGCTGTTCCCCTTATACAGCAGGATATAGATAGGCTGGAACATTGGGCGGAGAAATGGCAGATGGAATTTAATCCAGATAAATGCGAAGTGATGCATTTCGGTAGATCTAATGTAAGGGGGAGCTATACAATAAATGGCAGAACCATCAGGAGTATAGACACACAGAGGGACCTGGGTGTACAGTCCACAGATCCTTAAAGGTGGCAGCACAGGTGGAGAGGGTGGTGAAGGCGGCATATGGCATGCTTGCCTTTATTCGACGGGGCATAGAATATAAAAGTTGGCATATGATGTTGCGGCTGTATAGAATGATGGTTAGGCCACATTTGGAATACTGCGTCCAGTTCTGGTCGCCACACTACCAGAAGGACGTGGAGGCTTTGGAGAGAGTACAGAAAAGGTTTACCAGGATGTTGCCTGATATGGAGGGTCTTAGCTATGAGGAGAGATTGGGTAAACTGGGGTTGTTCTCCCTGGAAAGACGGAGGATGAGGGGTGACCTAATAGAGGTGTATAAAATTATGAAGGGCATAGATAGGGTGAACAGTGGGAAGCTTTTTCCCAGGTCGGAGGTGACGAACACAAGGGGTCACGGGTTCAAGGTGAGGGGGGCAAGGTTCAACACAGATGTCAGGGGGACGTATTTTACACAGAGGGTCGTGGGGGCCTGGAATGCACTGCCAAGCAAGGTAATTGAGGCGGACATGCTGGGATCATTTAAAACTTATCTAGATAGCCACATGAATAGACTGGGAATAGAGGGATACAAAAGAATGGTCTAGTGGGCACATGAGCAGCACAGGGTTGGAGGGCTGAAGGGCCTGTTCCTGTGCTGTATTGTTCTTTGTTTGTTCTTAGTTGAAGTGTCAGTTACGAGGGGACACAAGTTAAAAGTGAGGGGTGGGAGGTTTAGGGGGGATTTGAGAAAAAGCTTTTTTACTCAGAGGGTGGTAACGGTCTGGAATGCGCTGCCTGGGAGGATGGTGGAGGCGGGATGTCTCACATCCTTTAAAAAAGTACCTGGATGAGTACTTGGCACGTCATAACATTAAAGGCTATGGGCCAAGTGCTGGCAAGTGGGATTAGGTGGGCAAGTCAGGGCATTTCATGCATTGGTGCAGACTCGATGGGCTTAAGGGCCTCTTCTGCACTGTAGTATTCTGTGATTCTGTGAAAGCGCGGAGGAGAGACAGGAGGGAAACAAGAGAAAGATGAAGGTTAGGGAAGGAGGGAACCTTAAAGGAAGTTAGGCCAGCTGAGCTAGGAGAAAGGAGGAAATCAGCAAAGGCAGTTGGATGACGTCTGTAGCAGAAATTATGTCAATGAGCTCCTCACATATTGTTAAAGGTGAAGGTGAAAGATATATGAGAATGTGGCATAATAAGATTGTTTGTTTTGAAGAAGAGAAATTGTGTGTAATCATTGCTTTCCTGGATGATCTCTGAGGAGTGGTCAGTTTTAGTGATGGAGAATAGGTCTTGACAATGTTTTATGTGATCCAATCAGACCTGTCAATGGAAGGTTATTCCAGTTCAGTCACATAATCTTACAACACAGCAAGAGGTCTTTTCGTCCATCGGCCATCAAGCACCTATCTATTCTAATCCCATTTTCCAGCAATTGGTCCATAGTCATGTATGCTTTGGCTTTTCAAGTGTTCATCTAAATGCTTCTTTAATTTGAGGATTCCTGTCTCCACCACCCTATCAGGCAGTGAATTCCAAATTTCCACCACCCTCTGAGTGAAAAGGTTTTTTCTCAAATTTCCTCTAAATCTCCTGCCCCTTACTTTAAATCTACACTACCTGGTTATTGACCCCTCTACTAAGAGCACATGTTTCTTCCCATCTACGCCATTCAAAATTTTGTACACACCTCAGTCAGGTCCCCCTTAGATCCGTTTCTGCTCTAAGTAAAACAACCCCAGTCTAGCTAGCCTCTCTTTGCAGCTGAAAGGCTCCAGTCCAGGCAACATCCTGGTTGAATCTCCTCTGCATCCTCTCTGGTGCAATCCGATCCTTCCTATAGTGTGGCGACAAGAACTGTTCAAAGTTTTGCATTCTCGTGAATTGGCTTTGCTTTGTAAGTGCGGAATGAAAACTTGGCAATTGTCTTTAAAGAATAATGCCAATTGCCATTTATTTCTCCCCCTTGGAAGCAATGAAAGTTTGCCATTTGCTTGGCAGAATTCTGCATCTTACTGGTTACACACATGCATCGGTTCAGTGGTCAGGGAGTACTGTTAACAGGATCGATGAGGTAGCTGTGAGCCAAGTGGAATTTGAAAATGTAAACACTGCTCCATCACCCTGATATAAATTGTCTATCAGGAAGCTGCAAGCTACTATTCCCTCTGTAAATTTATGTTTCGGTAGATGCAATTGCCTGAGAAGCAAAAAGGGTAGATCGTTATGGGAAAAGGCAGGTATATAGAATTAGGTTGCAGATTTGCCACAATCACATTGAATGGGAGAACAGACTCGAGGGGCTACTCGATTACCTACTACTATACTTCCAAGTTCACCAAGACTGAGTAGGATGTAGAGTGAAAGTTTATATATGCCATATTTTATATCACAATTTTTATTTCATCCTCACTGTAAGCCAAGTTCTTCTAATCAAAGCATGTATTGCCATAATGATTTTCAGTCCAGGGTCCCTAACTTTCACATGAATTGATTAGAAGTAAACTTTGCTACAAACATTTCCAATATATTATGGGTCACCATTTCCTAACTCACTTAAAATACCAATATTAACATTAATATTAATATTGCATAAAATGCCAATCAGCACAAATTATTTGCACGTCATCACTTTTTTCAGTGAGTACTTATAAAATAACTTGTTTTGGTTAATGACTTGCCATTTTTTATTGGTTTGTTTCATCCACACAACTACATATATATATAAAAAAAGCATAATAAAAATATCATGGTAAATACAAGTGAAAAAAAAAACATAGAAGGCGCATCCCCTATGTCACCATGTAAAGGTGTATACAATTCAGTTTAATAATTGTATGTCCACAGGTAGAAACTTGAAACAGGTGAGCATCTAACCAGAAATAAACCTTGTGACATAATGGAAACAAAACATAATTCAAAAGGAAATGTTTGAACTTGCCCATAAAATCCTATAATCTGTGTTTTTGAAGCATGTTTTTTTGCAAGCCAGTCATGTCTCAATGAGGAGATTCAACCTAGATTTCATTCAGGTTCCTGCATTATTACTGCAGTCATTTGGAAAGAAAAGTGTGTTTGTATTTATTCATACATTAAAGAAAAAGGTAAAGAAAACTTTTTATTTTTCCAGGAAACAACACAAAAAAGGATTTTTGGTCAGATGGTGAGATTTTTATACATTTCTTCCTGGATCTTCAAAAGAGAATAACATCCATCCTCTAAATTAACCACAGTACACAAACAACACGAGGATTTATATAAATTGGCTGCATAAATTTATTTAAAAAGAGTACACATTTAAATTTGCTCGAATTAAGGAAGGGCAACTGGTATAGATTTATGAAAGCCAAGTTACAATTGACAAATTGAATATCTTTTAAAATTAGTAACCGGTTGAATTGATAATGCAAATGCAATAGATGTCATATACATGGATTTTCAAAAGGCTTTTGATGAAACGTCTCAAGAAGCTTATTAGAAATTCAGGTGGATGGTGAGAGATAAAATGTAGTGGCACGGATGGAAAATGGTTAACAGACAGAAAACAAAATTATATATGGATTATAAATATGCAGGATTTGGATATAGGACATATGATGTCAAATTCAGAAAGTTGCAGAATTGGAGTGTTTGGCAAAAACAAAAATTATATCAAAGGACTTCTGCAAGACAGATAAGTTAGTAGAATGAGAATACAGATCAGTAGAATGGTGGTATATAATACTTAATACATAGCAAATATAATTAATACAGCTCAGTATGAGGGAATAGGAGTATATTCCTAATGGAAATACATCAATGCTATGGATGAACAGAGGTCCATACATTCAAATGCATAAAACCCGCAAGTCGATAAATCCACAGAAGAATGTAAAAGGAACACATCACTTGAATAAGTTATGATAAATATACACAAAACTTTGGGTCAGCCACAGTTAGATGGCCTTGGTCAGTTCTGAGTTCCTCATGATAAATAGGACATTGAAGCCTTTGGAAGCATACAGCATGTATTCAGCAAGATGATGCCAGGGATGGAAGTTATATCAATCAGGAACTACTGGGACAACTCAGTATTTTCCTTGGTTCAGTGGTAGCACTTTCAGTCAGGAGTTGCAGGTTCAAGTCCAACTCCACATACATAAACGTTTAACCTATGTTGGCACTTGGGTGCAGAAATAAAAAGTGGGCGCGAAAGATCCTCAAGGCACAATTCAAAGTAGCAAAGTAGGGCAAAGAATCATCTTATTGCCTTTGAGATCATTGTTGTGAACAAGCTGACTGCCATGTTTGGCTACATTATAGCAGTAACAGCACTTCAAAAGGGCTTAACTGGCCATGAAGTACTTCAGGGTTTCCTGAGGCCATAAAATGGATACCATGGAGCTTTCTTATTTCCATTGGAACATCTAACGCTGAAATAAGATTTAACAGAGGATTTATTATAAACAGTTTTAAGAGAACAAATGTGGTAAGTCTATTTGCTAAGGTATTTTGGTTAATAGATTGACCCAGTTGCTCTGGTGGCAGAGTCAGTGAAAAGGACTCCTCAATTTAAGTGTCAGAACATGAGGAGAAAGGTTGGAAAAATGTAATGCAGAGGATTGGTGGAGCATGCAACATTCTACCAGTAGGAGAGGTTAAGGCAGAGTCATTTAGAACTTTGAAGGAAAAATGTGATATACATTTGAAGCAGATAAAGATACCCAGTCTATAGATACAGTACGAAACGGTGGGACTAGATTTTGATTGCTCTAACTTCAAGGCACCTCGAGCATGATGGGCTAAACGGCCACCGGCTTTGCTACAAATAATTGATGGAATTAATGGAAGATGCTTTGTCACATTGCCATTTATTGAATTCAACCCATTATACTCAAACTATCAGTTCACCACCACTGGGATTGGCAACAAAATGTCAAACAAATGTCAACGGGGGAAAAAAAAAAAGAGTGCACTCTAAACACAAACAGAAAATATGCAAGAGATCAAGCACCTTTTCAGCATTAAACAGAGTCTTCAGAGCTCAGGCAACTATATTTAAAGAATTCAGAAGAGGTATAAATAATTCAAAGAATTATTTCACATTGAGATTTAAGGTGAAGCTATTAATTCCTTTAAATCACGTAGAATTCACATAGCAGAATGTTGAAGGTGAAGAGAGAGAGAGTGAAAAGGAAAAACAGATATGTATGACAGTTAATGTTAGGCTACGATAAGCCATAAAGTCATATTTCAAATGGCATGCAATGAACCTTCAAAAAGATACTGATACAACAGTTTGCATTCACAAAATAAGATTGCTTCTTGGACAGAGTAAAGTCATGGCGATAGCATCACAGATTAGGCTGGTTTTCATAAAGACTCAAAAAAGGCTAGATTTCCAACTGTGGACAATAAATATCAGAAGCTTGAATTAATACTGCTCAAAATTCAAGGTGGCGCTGGAACATGGTGACTTCTTGCAAGCTGTGCCCAGCATATCCTCTAAACTAACTTTACTCTCATTCAATGGTTCTAAAACTTGATTCTAACTCGTTTCTAAGACTGTAACACTACATTCTGCACTCGTCTGTACAGCATGCAAGAAACAATATTTTTCACTGTATACTAATACATGTGACAATAATAAATCAAATCAAATGACCTCTTAAAATGCTGAAGATTTTCTAGATGCAAATATGCTGGTATTTCCATTTCTTAACCTTGTGAGGAGGATGGAAAGACAGCAATTATACAATACCATCTACCTGAAACTCATCATAACTCCTCGGCTTCGCAAGTAACTGTTTGATTTTAATGTCACAACACTCCTGATCAATGATCCAGATGAGAAAGGATCAGGTGTTAAACAGAGGCCCTTTCCGCTCTCACATAGGAATAAAAGATCGCCTGGTAGTATTTAGAAGTGGAGTTCCCCCCTGTGTCGCCCTATATTTATCTCTTAACTGACATCACTGAAGCAGATTATCAGGTCATTATCACATTGCTGTTTTGAAATCTTGTGTGCAAATTGACTGCTGTGGCATGAGCCACATTTTGAAAGTAGTAGCCATGATGTGGAAATGCCGGCGTTGGACTGGGGTGGGCACAGTAAGAAGTCTCACAACACCAGGTTGAGGTCCAACAGGTTTATTTGGAATCATGAGTTTTCGGAGCGCTGCTCCTTCATCAGGTGAATGGAGAATTGGGTTCACAAACATGGCATATGTAGACAGAACTCAATTGCAAGATAATGGTTGAAATGGGAGTCTTTACAAGTAATCAAGTCTTTACAGGTACAGACAATGTGAGTGGCGAGGGGGACAATCACAGTTTAAAGAGGTGTGAATTGTCTCAGGCCAGGACTGTTAGTAGAATTTTGCAAACCCAGGCCAAATGATGGGGGTTATATGTAGTGTAGTTACACGTAGCATTAAGGAATGGTGGAATGAACTAGTGCAAAAAAGTCAATGGCCTGGTAAGAAAGAGCACAGCAGTATTGCAAAGGACCTGAAGAGCAGAGTTAGCCACTCCCTGAGTCAAACTATTCCAGTACAACTATACCAACAGCATCCACTACCCAGCAATGTTAAAGATTGATCTGGCATGTCCTATCCACAAATCGGACAAATTGCCAACTTAATCATCAATAAAGTGATGGATGGAAGCATCAGTCATGTCATAGTCATCAATAACCTGCACACCAATGCTGCTCAGGTTCCATCACAAGGCCTCATCATAACTCTGATCCTGATGTGCACAAACGCCGAGACAGAACTGTGAGGAGCTGCATCCAATGGAGGGAGAATTTGATGAAGAATGGCATTAAGAAGATCCTGCCTTAGCAAAATTGGAATGAATGGGACTCATTTGCTGGCATCACAATTCATTAAATCCTGCAGTGCAGAAGGAGGCCATTCGGCCCATTGAGTCTGCACCGACCACAATACCATCCTTTCCTATTTCCATACCCCATGTATTTACCCTAGCTAGTCCCCCTAAAACACTAAGGGACAATTTAGCATGACCAATCCACCTAACCTGCACATCTTTGGACTATGGGAGGAAACCGGGGCACCCAGAAGAAACCCATGCAGACACCGGGAGAACGTGCAAATTCCGCACAGCGACCCAACCCGGGAATCAAACCCGGTTCCCTGGTGCTGCGAGGCAGCAGTGCCGACCGCTGTGCCACCCTTGACAGAAAGGAAGATTATGGTTGCTGTATTTGGACATTAATCATGAGTACCAGGCATTAACCAATTCTGAAAGAAAAGCTCAAATACTTCTCTCAATATTCAAAGTTACCCTGACAAAATTGCCGCCACCAACATCATGGGGTTACCATTCATCAGAAACTAAGCTCGAAGAAAAATAACCTTGCATTTATAGACCACCTTTCACAGCCCCATGATATCTCAAAGTACCTTACAGCAAACTAAGTACTCTTGAAGTAAAACACTGCTGTAACATAGGAATCACAGCAGGCAATTCACACAGCAAGCTCCCACAAATTGCCATTGATAATGACCAGTTTCTATGATGTTGGTTAAGATCTAAATTTTGGCCAGGACAATGGAGATAATACGGATAACTGCTCAGCACCTCTTAAAAATAGTGCCAAGGGATCTTTTACCTCCACCTGAATGATGGGGCCTCGGTTTCATGTTTCATCTAAAAGATGGCACATCAAACATTGCATTGTCCTTCAGTACTGCATTGGAGTGTCAGTCCTGTAATTTTGCGCTCAAGTCCTCAGATGCGAGTGTTCAACTGGACCAGCTGGGGGTTGGGGCTGGGGGAGGGGGAACATGAGATGGACAAGAAGATTGTGTTGTTTCCTCCTCAGAGGAGCAGTGAACAACAGGAAAACACTCGTCTGGAGTCGGAAAGAAACAGAATAATTAGGCATTCAATATTCCCTTTGGAAAAATTACCCCACCCCCCAATCAAAAATCTCATCTCGAAAATCTATCAAGTACAGTCAGTGCAAGTCTTATAGTTTTGCCTGCCTCTGTTGATACAGTTGTCAGATGGCCTCATTATGCTCGCCCAAGCTCCAAGAATGACTAAAACTTTGAACCGTACCTAGTGTTGTTTACAGAGTTGCAAAGGGGAGTACAAATGTTGTTTGTCAATTGTGTTACCGTCACAGTGTAATTATCCTTTGAATTGGTTTTTCAATGTCTGTGTGTTCAACTGGACCAGATGAAAGGTTTCTTCAATGGGACTTGCACTAGCCATGCTTGATAAACAATTTTATCAGACAGTAGGAGGGTGAATTTTTCCAAAGGGAATGTTGAATGCCTGATTGAAATATTCATGAAAAAAAAATTGGCCAGGTGGATATGCAGTGCAGGGGCATGAAGGATACAGGTCATGCATGAAGGGGCATGGTGGTGGTGGTGTTTGGGGGGTGGGGGGAGCAGGCAGGTGAGGCTGCTTGAGGGCCTAACAATTAGAGATAAAACTGAGCCAATATCTCAGTAAAAGATGACAGGCCTTCTGATCCCACCATCTGTACGCCGCCTCATGCGCCACTCCAGAGAGCTCTGGAGGCGTCAGGCCTATCTCCAGGTCATGCTTGCCTTTCTGACAGAAAACTATGTTGGGGGCTGGGAGACATGTGAGCCCACCATTTCTCATCCATCTCCATCAACATATCCTTCTTTCACTTTCTCATGTATTTATCTAGATTTCCGTTAATTTTTTTCTGTCCAATTCACCTCAACTGCCCTCTGTGGCAGCGAGTTCCACCTTCTACCCACTCTTTGGATAAAGAAGTTTTGCTTGAATTATTGACTATCTTATCTTTATGCTACTATGTATTACACACACACCTTATCAAGGGCCTCTCATAATTCATAACCGTATAAACCTCTATCAGGTTGCCCCTCAGTCTTTTATCTAGAGAACAGAACCTCAGTCTATTCAATTTTTTGATGAATATAACCTCTCAGCTCTTCTATCATTACATTAAATCTTTTTTGCACTCTCTCCTGGGCCGCTTTAAGCTTTTTTATAATATGGAAACTTGAACTGGTCAGTGTTGTCGAACCAAGGTTCAAACTAAGGTTCGCATAATGTCTCTGCTTTTCAATCAACTCCCTCTAGAAATGAACCCCAGTGCATGGTTTGGTTTGACAGGCATAACAAAATGCTTGCAAAAAATATAATGAATTTTGGGAACATACAGTTGTAAAGTTAAGCGTACAGTATATCACTTTCGTGATACTTCTAGGCTCATTATTCCAGAGGAGGGATTAATTATGGGAGGCAGGTTGCAAATGAAATAATCTGTTGCTATGATACAAATTATAATTAGCAACTATGAATAGCTGTACAACATTAGAACAACTACTTTAAAGTTAAGACAAGTACTATTTGCATCAGTGAGATGATTAATTCATCATTTTTGGCATTAACTAGAAATGCTTTGCAGTATGCATCAAGTGCAAAATAAATGTCAAGATTGAAATTTTCTGGTTAAAGAGTACAACCAGCTCCACAACTTGAGAAATCATTCAAACAGACAACTGAGTACAATTGAGGTGATCATGTCGCAATGGGTAAACATTAAGTAAAGTCATGGGTAAAGTCAAAAGATGTGCAGGTTAGGTGGATTGGCCATGCTAAATTGTGTTCCAAGATCTGCAGGTTCGGGGGATTAGTGGGATAAATACGTGGGGTTACGGTGATAGTGCCTGGATAACGTGTTCTGTCAGAGTCGGTGCAGACTCGATAGGCTGAATGGCCTTCTTCTGCACTGTAGGATTCTATGATTTCTTTGATCAATGACTAACTTACCATAAAAAGATTACGGTTAGTTTTATCTTAATTCCGAATCCATTTTTTAAAATATTCCATGAATTTCAAATACATTGGCAATTGTCAAATTGGTAAACACTTTATTTGGTTGTGGAGTTAATGATGGGTTGGATAAATTAAAACGACCTCAGAACTTAGGGAAAATATCTACACAGTTATTAGTGCATGGAATGCTTCACCGCAGAGCTGCTGAGGGATTAGCCACATTATCTCAAGAGAGGAGTAAAAAAAAAACATTCAATGCTCGTTAGAGCACTATAGAGAAAGAACAGACAATGGGATTAGTTTTAGATTGCTTTAGCGAAGAGTCAGCGCAGGCAGTCTGGGCTGAATGCCTCCCTTGTGTACTGTCAACTTCTGTATGCGGTGTTCATTTTGACTGGAATCTTGTGCAGTTAGAAGTTGCAAAGTCAAAAGGAGATCAAATGATATACTGATTGTGTGACCAGAAACCATTAGGACGTGGGTACGTGTCATCTCAGATTACCCTAGAAGGCTCGGGTGTCTCAAAAATATTGAGCAACAAGTGAAGTTAGTTAGTCTTACCCTGCTACTATGCAGTACACACACACACAATCCCTACAATGCAGAAGGCGGCCAACTGGCCCATCGAGTCTGCATCAACTCTCCGACAGAACATCTTATTTAGGCTCTATCCCTGTAATGCCATAAAATTACCCAACTAATTCCCGTAACCAATACATTGGGACATTAAGGGGCAATTTAGCATGGCCAATCAACTTAATCTGCACATGTTTGGACTGTGGGAAGAACCCGGAGCAGTAGGAAATTCACACAGACATGGGAAGAATGTGCAAACCCCACTCAGTCACCCAAGGCCAGAATTGAACCCAGGTCCCTGGTGCTGTGAGGCAGCAGTGCTAACCACTGTGCCACAGTGCACAAATAGTATTCTCCACTAACAGGATTCTGCCATCAAATCAAAAGGACATTCTGCCTGTCGTAATATGGGTGGTTTAATGTGGTGCATGGTGACATCTCATTGCCATGATCTTCAGATTTGCATGTTGAAATGTAAACCATTCATTGTTGGTCTTTAACTATTTATAATTCCAAGGTATAGTCAGGCATGGAGCTATTCCATGCAGGCTGGCTATTTACCAAGTTCTGTTCTAGAATGTTCTCAGAGTCCATGTGACTCCATGATACATCATCATGTCGTGGGTGGTGTTGTTCTCCAGTCCCATATTAACCGTTGCTCTGTCGAGCAACTTTGCTTTCCTTTTACAGAGGATTACAAAACTATTTTTTTACCTTGCTATCCCTGCTCCCCCATCTCAAGTTTCTGATTTTATAAATTCAGATGTTCTTGAGGCTTGATAGTTCATCCACATCTGGGTTTGTCATATTTGGAAGAATGGTAGCAATCCTCCGTGTTTCTGATATATGGCTAACTCCATTGGATTCGTTTTTTTGTGCTCCTTCAGTTGCATTTCTCCCTCAACAGCTCATCTGCTTTTTTCAAAACACTGTGGGTTTGTCCCATTCCTTCCAAAGTGAATATGCAGTCAGTTCATTCCTAGAGTGTACTTGAATTTTCTTTTTCCAATGTAGCCAACATGTTCGTCCTAGAAGAAAGGATTTGCAAATGGAACCTTCCACTTGTCTCATAATCTCAGCCAAACATTTGCTTTAGGTTTTATTTTCAAATTGTTTTGCCAGCTTTTCATTTAGCTTAAACTTCGTCTTCTTCCAGTGCCTTGTGCTTCAGTGTCATATTTAAATTTTCCAATCTCATTTCTGTGTCTGCAACAGAACTTTGGTCTTGTCCTTCATTTTGGATTCACTATTGGCAAGGTCCGTCACCAGCGAAATTTTGACTTGTTTCAGTTCTTCAATCGTGCTACTCTTGGCTGCGTTATTCATAGTTTGGAAAGTTATGCGGCTTTTTCCTTTCAATGCATCTTATTTGCTATTCAACTGCTTCTTCAGCTCTGCAGTCTGTTTGTTGTAGCTTTCACCTGGAATATGAAACATTGTTGAGTCTTGTCTGCCAACTGGCTCATCAGTTTGTTCAGAGTGAAGGTAAATTCATTTTCCCTCTCTCGGTAATTTTGCAGAGGAATAAACTTTGACCGAAGGAATTTTTGTTATACATCAAGGTCTTTCAACATGTTTTCCTTTTCTTTGCAAAGTTTGCTTGCTTCATCTTGAGTTTTCCTGCAATTCAGTAGATTCACATCACGTGTCTTCTGTTGTGCTTCCATTCCACTGTTTAAGTCAGTCTTCGGTCCTTCATGTCGCTGAATGGTCGCACATTCAAAAGATTGAAAGGGTGCAGAGGAGATTTACTAGAATGTTGCCTGGATTGAGTGGCATGCCTTATGAGAATAGGCTGAGGGAGCTCGGTCTTTTCTCCTTGGAGAGACGCAGGATGAGAGGAGGCCTAATAGAGGTATATAAGATGTTGAGAGGCATAGATCGGGTGGACTCTCAGAGGCTTTTTCCCAGGGTGGAAATGGCTGCTATGAGAGGACACAGGTTTAAGGTGCTGGGGGGTAGGTACAGGGGAAATGTTAGGGGGAAGTTTTTCACACAGAGGGTGGTGGGCGAGTGGAATCGGCTGCCGTCAGTGGTGGTGGAGGCAAACTCAATGGGGTCTTTTAAGAGACTCCTGGATGAGTACATGGGACTTAATAGGATGGAGGGTTATAGGTAGGCCTAAAAGGTAGGGATATGTTCGGCACAACTTGTGGGGCCGAAGGGCCTGTTTTGTGCTGTAGTTTTTCTATGTTCTATGTTTCTATTCATTTTGCATTTGATCTTGAAGGGGCAATCAACTGTTCTTTCAACTGTTTTTTCTCTCATTATTCCTCTGGGGCTGCTTGTTACTTTCCCTCTCGAGTCTTTTGTTGTCCTCTTTCTGGGGTTTCTTGTCGTCTATGGACAGTGGGGTCTCTGCCAATTTTCTGTAAATCTATTTTCTCCTTGTAGTTGCCACTTTAAACTTTGTTACCTCTTCAAGAGGGAGTGCTGTACTTGCTAGGACACAGTTGACTTCCGTCTGTATTTTTTTTTTGAGGTCTTGTTGCTGGGCAGATTTGCACAGAAGAAATCTAGGAAGTCTATCTTGCAAAATTTATCAATGAAGGTACAGGGTTTTCCAGCTTTCTGTACGTCGTTTGGGACAACATCTGCTCTTATTTTAAAATTAAATTACTTCCTTTTTTAAAAACTGCAGAAACTTTTAAAACAGCAGTCAGGGACCCTGCTGAAAACCCTTCTTGTAAACTCTGCAGATTTCTGTTTTAAAAAGTCAAGTCAGCTCTTTTGTTTCCCTGCAGGTTTTCCTCTTCTCCACCTGCTGCTTTTTCTTACTCCAGTTGTCTTTCAGCTTCTGCAATTTACCGAGCCTGTGGGACTGCCAGCTCTTCTACAACTCAAGTACAGCTTTTTAAAAAAATGATTTTTTGCTCACAATCTCATGAACTGTCACACTTGCAATTTTCCACAGTGAAGGTTTCTTCAAGCTTTTTTAAAATTCATTTGTGGGCGTCACTGGCTGGCCAACATTTATTGCGCATCCCTAGTTGCCCTTGTTCAGAGGGCAGTTGAGAGTCAAGCACGTTGCCGTGGCTCTGGTGTCACATGTAGGTCAGACCAGGTAAGGACGGTAAATTTCCTTCTCTAAAGGACATTATTGAACCAGATGGGTTTTTCCAACAATCAATAATGGTTGCATGGTCATCAGTAGATTCTTAATTCCAGATTTTTTTACTGAATTCAAATTCCACCATCTGCTGTGAAGGGATTCGAACCCAAGTCCCCAGAACATTAGCTGAGTTTTCTGGATTAATAGTCTAGTGATAATACCAGTAGGCCACTGCCTCCCCCTCAGTTTTCTTCTTAGCTGAGCGTTTCTTTACTTAGGCTTCAAATTTTCTTACCTCAGGGTATGTTCTGGATTCATGCATTTAGCTGCCATCTTTCCTAATGCCGTTGATCACCATGGCCAATCACTACAGTACTATCACCGTTGCTCATCAACACCAATCTACCACAGCACAACAATATGGGTTCTTCAATGCGGTGCATGGTGATGTCTCTCTAATACGATATTGAGACTTGCATGTTTAAACAGGAGGCCTTCATTGTTGGTCTTTAATTATTTACAGTTCCAAGGTATGGTCATGCATGGAGCTGTTTCATGCAGGCTGGCTGCTTACAGAGTTCTGTTCTAGACTGTTCTCTGAATGTCTCTTACCACATGACTCAATGCAACATGCCATGGGGTGCTGGTCCCCATCCCAACGTTAACCCTTCACATTACAATGGCATGCAGGCAATTTCACAGCACTACCTACCACAGAAATTAGTACGGGTGACAGATGAACCTCAGTGCCAGCGTGATGCCAGATATGTAAGTCATATGTTCCAATGACTAGTGATCATCACACTGATACTCACAACAGGTTATTAACACCATCAGGATTGCTTAGTAGATGGTGTCCAATTGTGAAATCACATCTATGCTGGATACTGAGTTTTGCAAGCATGTGCTGGTTGAGTACAATGTCCAACATAGATGTGATTTCACAACTGGCAGCATCTACAAAAGAATCCTGATGGTGCTAATAATTACTCTAACAACCACTTTAAGATCATCAGTCAGATTCACACTTGCTCATGTCAGGAGCTACACATATTCACACACAGGGCCCTGCCCTTTGTCAACAAAAAGGACATGTCCATGCATTGTGCCTTTTTTAACCAAACAAAAGCTTGGGGGACAACCATGCCCTTGCTCATTCCCCATGGCAATGCTTTGACCAATCACAAAAGCCTGATTTGAATTTAAACAAATTTTTGGCAGTTAACTGGTCCCCAAGGCATCCTCCATGGCTATGACTCTACCAATTAGAGTCCATTATCAAGCTGTCAGCACACTCTTCTCATGCAATATAAATTGTTCCCTTTGAGATTAGGTATTCTTGCGAATCTGTCCTGATGAGTACCAGATGAAAAACTTTGACAGCATGTCTCTTTCTTTAGCAATACTCAAGTATTGCTCTATGTTTTTATCATGTTGAAGGCAGTTCCTGCTCAATTGTAGGGGGTGACTGTCTGTGTGGAGTTTGCATTTCTCCCCGTGTTTGCATGGGTTTCCTCCAGGTGCTCCAGTCTCCTCCCACAGTCCAAAGGTGTGTGGGTTAGGTTGATTGGCTATGCCAAATTGCCCCTTAGTGTCAGGGGGTTAGCAGGGTAAATAAGTGGGGTTATGGGGATAGGGCCTGGGAGGGATTGTGACCGGTGAAGACTCGATGGGCCAAATGGCCTCTTTCTGCACTGTAGGAATTCAAATATTCTCTGATCATGAGAAAGCACTTCAGTATCGTCTGCCACTTTTCAAATAACAAAAACACTGCATCATTTTAGGAAAAATGAGTAAGAGCTATTGATATAATAGCAGCAAGATGTTTATGACAGAATGGGAAATGATGAGAGATTATCAGTTTGGAGCATTTATCAATCGAACAGAGATTTAAAAATTGGTTCAATAATCTCTACATAACAGCAGACGTTTCTCATTTTAAATGACTTGTTTCTCTCCCTGTGGAGGTTCACTTTGATATTGTCTCCTCTATCAAATCTCCCATCTCTGCGGGGGACGGTCCAGTGATGATAAACACATACATCAGCAAACCGTTCTTGTTGTTGCTAAATCTTATTACCAAAAACGAGAATACTTCTGCTATCTAAAATCAGATATTCACCAAGTGCAAAGTAATGAATTTAGTTTGCAGCTATTGAAAGATGGGACAAACATCCTCCCTTACAGCTACCGTTATCCTAAATGGTAATAAAGAGCTGGTTCTGACACAAAGCATTTTTGCTGAAATGAACAACTTTATAGGCTAACCAGTTTGAAAAATAGTGCAGTGAGGGAAAGGTCACTGTGTAAAACCTTTCAGCTACAGTGAACTGAGAGGAACGGAACAGTAAAGAACTCCCTCGGGCTATATGACTCACACTGAATGTCTATAGTGAATATTACACGCATCACAATTGTACTCAGAGAGCAACTTCTTCTACGTAGACAACTTAAATACTTTTGCACCATTTGAAATTACCATTTAAAAATGTCTGTAATGTTTTTTTAACTGCATTAAAGCACCTCAGAGTGAATCATGATGTATGTAGAGAACCTGAATATTATTGCACTGTGTGAGATGGCCATTTTAAAGTGTCTGTCACGTTATTTCAGATAGTTAACGAATAAAATATTTTTGCATTAAAAAATCCAGCACACTGTAAATACAATAATATTACAAAAGAATATTGTTAAAGATCCCTTTGCAGGCGTTTGAGTATAAACAGCATTTGGATCAGAGTTGAAGCGTGACTAATACCTCTTAAAATGAACAAATTAATTGCGCCCTTTGTGCTTTATAGTGTTTGATTTTAGCTATTTGTTTCCACCGAAGATACTCTAACTTCTTGGGCTCAGCTTGTTAAGACATCTAACAATGGTTTCAGTAGAAATCTGTTCGGGGCAGGGCGCTGACAGACCTACAGAAAAGGTGGGGGGGGGGGGGGGGGGACGAAGGCAGAAGAGGAGAGGGAGGGGGGGACGAAGGCGGAAGAGGAGAGGGAGGGGGGGACGAAGGCGGGAATTGAGAGGGAGGGGGAGATGACAGGTGGGAATTGAGAGGGAGGGGGGGACGAAGGCAGAAGAGGAGAGAGAGGGGGGACGAAGGCGGAAGAGGAGAGGGAGGGGGACGACAGGCAGAAGAGGAGAGGGGGGAGGACGACAGGCGGGAGAGGAGAAGGGAGGGGGGACGATAGGTGGGAGAGGAGAGGGAGGGGGGTACGACAGGCGGGAGAGGAGAGGGAAGGGGGGATGAAGGTGGAAGAGGAGAGGGAGGGGGGACGATAGGCGGGAGAGGAGAGGGAGGGGCGACGAAGGCGGAAGAGGAGAGGGGGGGGGGGATGATAGGCAGGAGAGGAGGGGGGGGGGGAAACGACAGGCGGGAGAGGAGAGGGAGGGGGGGACGACAGGCGGGAGAGGAGAGGGAGGCAGAAGAGGGGGAGAGCCGGAAGACAGGACTGTTTAGGAAAGCAAGAAGGAAAACCACCAAGAATCCACTTGCCTTTCATTGCTACTCAGCAATCACATGAAAATAAACTTATTTTCAGAAATGCAATGGTTTCGGAGAAAATTGCATTAATTTGGCACCAATGAGAGGAAGGAAAAAATTAGAATATAATAGTGAAACTATTATATTGTCTCAATTCTACAATAGTAACTGCACTTGTATTTCGCAGGCTGTGGGGTGTTTTGCAGCATACTGAAGTTAGGATTATGCTATATAAATATTAGTCTTTTCTTTGTACAATATATCCATTAATCCTGTAACCAAATTTTGGTGGGGATCTCAGGTTAAACTGATGTAAAAAGATAACGCTAAGGGGAAGTGGTCTTGAAACTGAACCATCTTTTTGTGGGATATGTGGAACATTCTTTGGTCCAAACCTACTCAAGTACCCTACACATCTCTTTTTTCCATGACATTGATGACTCTATTCTAGTGCTTTTTGCTAATCTTGATTAGAAACAAAAGACTTATTTTTTAAATATTTCCCCCCACCCCCCCATCACATGGCCCATCTTCCGATCCCTGACTTTCCCATCTGTGTTCTTGAGCATAGGCTGTTGACCAATTACCGCAAAAAGCCCACTGATGTCCATAAATACCTCGACTCCACTCACTCAAGACTGTGCTTCCCATCAGAGCTCTATTCTAGTCTCCCAGTTTCACTGCCTTTGCTGCAAATGTTTTGACAATGGCACCTTTTGTTCTAACATCTGCGATATGTCTTTCTTTTTCCTCAATTGAGGAATTCCTTCCACCATGTTTGGCAGGGTCCGCAAGATTTTCCATTCTCACCTTTGTCCTTCCCTGAGAATGTTAAGAGTTCCCCTTGTCCTCACCCTTCCACCCTATCAGCCTTCATATTCAAACTATCATCCGTGATTTCCTCCACCTCCAGTGAACACATCTTCTCCCACCTTTTCAGCATTCTGGAGGGACCATTCACCACACAACACCCTTCCCCGTGCTAACACCCTTCCCCATGCTGGTACAGGATTGTAACGTCTGCCCTTTTACCTTCTCCTTTTTGACTGTGCGAGCATCAAATGCTCCTTCCAGATTTATCTGTAGTACTTTCAATTTATTTCACCTCATTTGCTGTTCAAATGCAGATTGAGATACCTCCTTTCAATCCGCACATGTGACCCAGTGTTTTGGAAGTGAATTTTTATTAGTTGATTATATTTTGGGGTTTCTCTTTAATTCACAGTAATGGCACATAGCGAAGTGAGCATGTAATCTGGTGCGAGTTCTGCCTAGCGACAGACAGTTGTCTGCAATTCTTTTGAATCAGTCACTGGGTATTCAAATATCTCTTAAAAAGATATCGGTCTCGAAGCTGATCAGACAACCGGTCATTTTAATCCCTGCCCTCTTCCCCAATTTTGGCCCCTCTGTCTTTAACTTCCTACACTGAGCTTCATTGCAACAATGCACTGATATAAACTCCAGGAACAGCATGACATCCTTCAATTAGATAGCCTTCCAGACGCAACACTGAGTTTAACAATTTCAAAGCATAAATACTGCTCCCATTTTTTTAAGCAAGCAGTTGTTGATAACTATTCTGCTATCCCTAATTCCATCTCCTCTGAACTTTGTTTCTTTGCATTTCCCAACTGCATCTCCTTTTGCCTTGCACCTACGCCTTTCTGTTATTTAATCTCTCCCGCCTTCCATTGTGGATAGAAACATAGAAACCCTACAGTACAGAAAGAGGCCAATCGGCCCATCGAGTCTGCACCGACCACAATCCCACCCAGGCCCTACCCCCATATCTCTACATATTTTACCCGCTAATCCCTCTCATCTACGCATCCCGGGACACTAAGGGGCAATTTTGGCATGGCCAATCAACCTAACCCGCACATCTTTGGACTGTGGGAGGAAACCGGAGCACCCAGAGGAAACCCACGCAGACACGAGGAGAATGTGCAAACTCCACACAGACAGTGACCCAAGCCGGGAATCGAACCCAGGTCCCTGGAGCTGTGAAGCACTGGCAACTGAGAAGAATCTTCTCTTTTGTTCTTTTCCCCTTCTCACCTTTTCCTTCCACTGTACTTGCTTTAAAACCCTGTATGGCTCCAACTTTTTCCTGGTTTCGCGTATGAACACTGGCCTTCTCTCTTCACAGATGTTGCCTGACTGGCTGCAAGTTTTCAACATTTTCTATTTTTATTCCGGACTTGCAGCATTTTACTTTTGTACCTGCTGGTGACAGGTGCCATGGCTCAGTTTCAGCTGGTTCAGCTTCGATTTAGAATGGCGCTGCTTGTATTAAGCTTGTGCTGAAAAGGTGGTGACAACAATCAATAATTGGCAGGGAAAGGGCTGAAAGAGGAAAAAGTGATACGAAGTGAAGTTATGCCCCCATCAAAGCAGCAGAGGAAGAAGCTGGGTCACAGCCACTATGGCTGGCAAGATTACAGAATCTGGCCTGCACAAGAAAAGATAAACATACTCAACACATCAGTGGAGTTTGTGAGGGTGTCAAGGGTAGTGTGCTTCACCATAGACATTTGATAAATTGAGCATCTAAACATGGGAACAGCAGCAAAATGGGAAAACAATTTCAATTTGCATTCACTGTACTCCATTATCAGAAAACTGGGTTTCCTCCATACATTGAAATCTGCAGCACAGATGCTGTCAGCTATCAAATGGAGGTAATATATTTCTCCCCCCACACACACACGTACGCAAAAAGAAGTCATTTTTCAACATTTACCATTGTAGCACTGGCAATGGCCTGAAGTGAACGGGAACACCCGTCCATTGTTTGGCAGGGGTGAATAAACCTTAAAACAGAAGACTGTTGTAAAGGTGAGAAGGGGAGAGGTTAAGAGGACAGCTCATGAAAGTATTTCACAATCCCGACAATGGACTTCAGCAAAATATCTACGTATATAATGTAAACATATACTCAATCAATTACTTATTCTCTTTTGCAAGGGTAGAAGTACTCTAGTTTCAAATAGCAACAGATCTGTGATTGTTTCACCTGTACCTTGCCATAAATCAGCAGCACAGAATCTGCATGACCTGTGTTTTTTTTTAACGATCTCAGCTTACTTTGGAGAAGCAGCAGCATCAATAGGCCTGCACAAGGTAGTTTCAGTTCCACAACCGTACACACCGTACAAACATCCACACATCATCAATGTTTTGTCAAAAAACGTCTTTTTATACGTTGGATTTACCATTAGTATTGTTTTACTCACCCTGATCTTTGGAAACTTGACCATGCTGTTTATCTTCACTTGAAAACAAAGCCACTGAAGTCAGTTTATGAAACTTAAGAAGCTACGGGTAACCACTGAATCATTCTTCCTGAACTCCAATTAAAACATGTCTGAACTTGGAAAATTAAGGACTGATCTCAGTATTGCTGCGCAGTCAAATTCCTGTTCCCACATTGTATCAACCCAGCAGTATTCTAGCATAAAGGTAACGAATAATGCCTGAATTACTACATAAAGTTATCTGCCTTTGTACCATTTGCGATGATGTACCACTTCACAATCATGCTGACTGCTTGAGCATACGCCCACTGTCACACAGTCAATCAGTTCAACAACATGTTGCACAATTGACTTCAGTCTTCAAGCCAGTCAGTTTCTGCTTAAAAAACCAAACCATCTCCAACTTTCATAGCACTTAATACAATATTTTGTGACAAAGGACAACTTCAGTCTTAAAATCAGTGCCAGTCTGAGCTTTAAAAAAACCAAACCATCTCCAACTTTTAGAACAAAATATTTGATTCATATTTACTATTAAAGGGCAATTGTGGTTTCCAAACAGGAATTCAAGCAAGAAACCAATCTCTCAACGTAACTGCTTCATTGCTGAAGGCAGCCAAGTCAGCTGCGAAATAAAGAAAACTTTCTGTAAAAGCAATATTCATTTAAGTGGGCAGGAACTTGATGCAGTGGCTTATGGAGCGAGTGGTATTTTTCCCTGCAGCCAAATAAATATCTTTTTCGCTATGACTTGCTGAAAGGGAAACCTGATAAAAGCAACAGGGCATCTCAAGCGTCAAATCAGGTGCAGAAAGAGAAATAAAAAAGGAAACAAAGATTTAAGTGGATCAGAAAAAGAAACTTAAAAGGCAAAACAGAAAAAAAAGTTAATTTAAATCTTCAATACTTGCCTACCTAAGGAAGTGAGATTCCATAGTTTAGATTGTTCCATTTCCGAGTCAGAGGTTGATAGACAGCAACAATGATCAGTTATCATTGATCAAAGATAATTGCACACCTAATTATTAGACTTAAATTTCTGTGATGAATTGAATGAATGATTAACTTCAAAATCCAGCAAGTTCATAATAGTGACAGGAGGATTGGATTGCAATGGACTGGCAGGGGCGGGGGAGAGAAAGAATGTAGATAGTGTCAAGAGTAAAATTGGTTAACCATTTCAAGTTTATTAAGTTTCTAATTACCACATGAATACCAAGGACACGTCTGTGACAGACCAATATTGCTTACTACATTTTGCAGGCTACAATAACTCAGGAAACCTCAAGATAAAAATTTATTTTCCTTTTGCTTTCGATCATCTTCATCAACAGGGATCACAACAGGTCAACGGTAGATAGCATTCCTCTATAAATTATTGCTGTCACAGTTTTACAGTGCAGGAGAAATTTACAGAACAAACACGATCATGACAGAAATCAAGACCTTTCACAGTACATGGACAGGGGAGGCAATGGCCTAGTGGTATTATTGATAGACTATTAATCCAGAAACTTAGCTAATGTTCTGGGGACCCAGGTTTGAATCCCGCCATGGCAGCTGGTAGAATTTGACCTCAATAAAAAAAAATCTGGAATTAAGAAGCTATTGATGACCATGAAAACATTGTCGATCGTTGGAAAAACCCATCTGATTCACTAATGTTCTTTCGGGAGGGAAATCTGCCATCCTTACCTGGTCTGGCCTACATGTAACTCCAGATCCACAGAAATGTGGTTGACTCTCAACTGCCCTCAGGCAGCTAGGGATGGGCAATAAATGCTGGCCAGCCAGCGGCGCCCATGTCCCACAAATGAATAAAACAAAAACAATGTTTACTGGTGGTAACGTATATATTTTAAAATCAGGTCATTTATGCTTCTCTAAAAGATTATTAGATAAACTATGTCATTTTTTAATTCTTTCACAGGGTGCAGCTGTTGTTGGCATTTATTGCCCAATTGCCTTTGAGAAGGTGATGGTGAGCTGCCTTGTTGAACCACTGCAATCTATGTGGTGTAGGTGTGTGTAAGGGAGGGAGTTCCAGGATTTTGACCCAGCAACATTGAAGGAATGGGATATAGTTCCAGGTCAGGAAGGTGCACTTTGGTCGTGTTCCCATACACCTGCTGCCTTCATCCTTCAAGGCAATGGAGTTTGCGGGTTTGGAAGGTGCTGTCAAAAGAGCCTTGGTGAGTTCTTGCAGTGTATTTTGTGGATGGCACACACTGCTGCCATTGTTCGTCTGTGGTAGAGGGAGTGAATGTTTACTGTGGTGCATGGGGTGCCAATAAAGAGGGCTGCTTTGTCCTAGATGGTGGCAAATTTCTTGAGTGATGTTGAAGCTGTACTCATCCAGGCATTTCATCACACTGCTAATTTGTGCTTTGTAGATGGCAGGCAGACTTTTGGAGTCTGGAGGCAAGTTACTCACTGAAGAATTCTGAGCCACTGACCTGTTCTTGCTGTCTATTGATAAATGTAGGAAACATAGGTACACACATTAAAGGGATCATAGAAACTTGGATCATTTAACCTGTCTTTTTTGTGATTGCTGTTTGAAAAAGTTTGAAAATGCTTAGCCTCACATCTCCACTTTTTGCCCATAACCCTGGATGTTCCGCTTCTCAAGTACCTTCTTAAATTTATTTCTGGAATCAGATTGCCCAGACAACCAGAAAACTTTGCCATTATTCTGTGTTCAACAGTGTTCATAAGCACATGTGCGATCATCATCATTGATGATCATCAAATGGTGCGATCAGTTAGTCATCATTTTATATCATTGATATGATTGCCAATGATCAGCTGCAAAATTAAATCATACAAATCTCAAACATCATTTGAGATCATCTAGCATTATTACTCGCATCAAGTGCTCAGATGGCATTCAACTGACATAAAAATTGATCAAGGAACTTGTTCTTGAGGAAAAACTACTGATTACAGTGTGCACAAACTGGTTTCCATGTTTCCTATATTACAACCGTGGGTCCACTTCAAGTAGTATTTAATTGCTGCAAAGTACTGAAACAGCCTGTGATCATAAAAAGTATTATATACATACAAGTCTTTCTTTATTCTTTCAATTTGTAATTTTCTAATTACCTTATTTATTCATAGCTTGCTTAAACTTGAAGTGGTTGCTTTGTCATTGATATATATATTTGCAACCTCTTTCATCTACAGTCCTCTTTGCCAATTTCTGCTTTTACCAATGCTTGCATACTCATCACCTTTCTCATATCTACTGGGTGGCAGGGTGGCTAGCACTGCTGCCTCACAGCACCAAGGACCCTGGTTCGATTCCTGCCTTGGGCAACTGTCTGTGTGGAGTCTGCATGTTCTCCCCGTGTCTGCGTGGGTTTCCTCAGGGTGCTCAGGTTTCTTCCTCAGGCTGGAGGAAATAGATGTTCGGAGGGAGGATGTATTGGCAGTTTTGAATAAACTGAAGGTCGATAAGTCCCCTGGGCCTGATGAAATGTATCCTAGGATTCTTTGGGAGGCGAGGGATGAGATTGCAGAGCCTTTGGCTTTGATCTTTGGGTCCTCACTGTCCACGGGGATGGTGCCAGAGGACTGGAGAGTGGCAAATGTTGTTCCTCTGTTTAAGAAAGGGAATAGAAATGACCCTGGTAATTATAGACCGGTTAGTCTGACTTCGGTGGTTGGTAAATTGATGGAAAAGGTCCTTAGGGATGGGATTTACGACCATTTAGAAAGATGCGGATTAATCCGGGATAGTCAGCACGGATTTGTGAAGGGCAAGTCGTGCCTCACAAATTTGATAGAATTTTTGGAGGAGGTAACTAGGTGTGTTGATGAAGGTAGGGCGGTTGATGTCATATACATGGATTTTAGTAAGGCGTTTGATAAGGTCCCCCATGGTCGGCTTATGATGAAAGTAAGGAGGTGTGGGATAGAGGGAAAGTTGGCCGATTGGATAGGTAACTGGCTATCTGATCGAAGACAGAGGGTGGTGGTGGATGGAAAATTTTCGGACTGGAGGCAGGTTGCTAGCGGAGTGCCGCAGGGATCGGTGCTTGGTCCTCTGCTCTTTGTGATTTTTATTAATGACTGAGAGGAGGGGGCTGAAGGGTGGATCAGTAAATTTGCTGATGACACCAAGATTGGTGGAGTAGTGGATGAGGTGGAGGGGTGTTGTAGGCTGCAAAGAGACATAGATAGGATGCAAAGCTGGGCTGAAAAATGGCAAATGGAGTTTAACCCTGATAAATGTGAGGTGATTCATTTTGGTAGGACAAATTTAAATGTGGATTACAGGGTCAAAGGTAGGGTTCTGAAGACTGTGGAGGAACAGAGAGATCTTGGGGTCCATATCCACAGATCTCTAAAGGTTGCCACTCAAGTGGATAGAGCTGTGAAGAAGGCATATAGTGTGTTAGCTTTTATTAACAGGGGGTTGGAGTTTAAGAGCCGTGGGGTTATGCTGCAACTGTACAGGACCTTGGTGAGACCGCATTTGGAATATTGCGTGCAGTTCTGGTCACCTCACTATAAGAAGGATGTGGAAGCGCTGGAAAGAGTGCAGAGGAGATTTACCAGGATGCTGCCTGGTTTGGAGTGTCGGTCTTATGAGGAAAGGTTGAGGGAGCTAGGGCTGTTCTCTCTGGAGCGGAGGAGGCTGAGGGGAGACTTAATAGAGGTTTATAAAATGATGATGGGGATAGATAGAGCGAACGTTCAAAGACTATTTCCTCGGGTGGATGGAGCTATTACAAGGGGGCATAACTATAGGGTTCATGGTGGGAGATATAGGAAGGATATCAGAGGTAGGTTCTTCACGCAGAGAGTGGTTGGGGTGTGGAATGGACTGCCTGCAGTGATAGTGGAGTCAGACACTTTAGGATCATTTAAGCGGTTATTGGATAGGCACATGGAGCACACCAGGATGGTAGGGAGTGGGATAGCTTGATCTTGGTTTCAGATGAAGGTCGGCACAACATCGTGGGCCGAAGGGCCTGTTCTGTGCTGTACTGTTCTATGTTCTATGTTCTTCCCACAGTCCAAGTTAGATAGATTGGCCATGCTAAATTGCCCCTTAGTGTCCCAAGGTTTTTAGGTTAGGGGGATTAGTGGGGTAAATACGGGCAGCACGGTGGCACAGTGGTTAGCACTGCTGCCTCATGGCGCCAGAGACCCGGGTTCGATTCCTGGCTTGGGTCACTGTGTGTGAAGTTTGCATGTTCTCCCTGTGTCTGCGTGGGTTTCCTCCAGGTGCTCCGGTTTCCTCCCACAGTCTGAAAGACGTGCTGGTTAGGTACACTGACCCGAACAGGCACCAGAATGTGGTGACTCGGGAACTTCACAGTAACTTCACTGCAGTGTTAATGTAAGCCTTACTTGTGACTGATAAATAAACTTTACTTTACTAAATACGTGGGGTTATAGGGATAGGACCTGGGCCACATGCGCTGTTGGCAAGTTGGCATACACTTGATGGGCTGAAATGGCCTCCTTCTGCACTATAGGAATTCTATGTTGCATAATTCCAAACTAATCCTTCTAACTTATATCATGACATATACAGTGGAACCCCGATTTTACGCGCCCCGATTTAGCGCGAAATCGGATATGACATGAAAAATCATTGGACCCTTTTGTTTGCTCTTTCCGGTTAAGTGATTTAACCCGACCCCGATAACACTTTATGGACCCCAACCATCGCGTTACAACGGGGCTGCACTGTGATAACATTGTGGACAGAGTCACACTGCTTGTGAAAGAATTGTAGCACATATTTTTGGAATTCCATTTATCATATCTTTTTATTTTATTAGTGTCACAAGTAAGGCTTACATTAAGGCTTACATTAACACTGCAATGAAGTTACTGGGAAAATCCCCTAGTTGCCACACTCCATTGTCTGTTTGGGCACACTGAGAGAGAATTTAGCATGGTCAATGCACCAGGCCAACATGTCTTTCGGACTGTGGGAGGAAACTGGAGCACTCAGAGAAAATCCACGCAGATGGGGGAGAACGTGCAGACTCCACACAAACAGTGACCCAAGCCAGGAATTGAACCTGGGTCCCTGACGCTGTGAAGCAGCTATGCTAGCCACTGTGCCACCGATTGAGCAGTCGACATCCCCAAAAACAAAAAATTATTCTTCCAACTCACCATTTGGATCCATCTACAGACTACATCTTGTATTTCCCTCCCGCAGTTAAGAGATTTCTAGTACAATTCTAATAATGTAACAACCCTTTTGAAAAATTGTTGATCTACAAAATATACAAGGGTATGAAACTCAGACAGGAAAACAATATCGGACCCTTCAATTCCAGCCCTTATAATTTTGCTCCAATTAAGAATCATGGCTCCAAACACTCTCTTGCCCTCCTGTCACAATGTCCTGGGAATGTCCAAACCACAGATGTAAAAACGTTAGGTCAGTTCATGGGGCAAAAAAAAACCAATTCTAGGATATTCTTCTCTTACCCTCAAAGGCAATTAAAATGAATTACAATAGGCAAGAGTGACCATGCTGTGCATCACCCAACACTACATCCCCCGCCGCCCACCAAATCTTGTGTCCACAATAATATCAGCCTAAGCGAGGAACTCATCCATTTCCTTCAAACACTTGCAATGAATCTGTCCTCACTGCATGAGCCTGCAACAAGTTCACAAAGCTCAACAACCATCTGCAGAAAGAAAAATATGGCATTTGACCTAGATATCCCTATGCTTTTGTCACTCACATGCAAGAAACAAACCTATCTAATTCAGACAGTCCAAACAGATAACATAATATACATCATTCATTAATTTAGTGAAAAACTGTCAGCAACACCAAAGGTTGCATTCACTAAGTCTTGCACAAAACCCCAAATGCCATCCTTCTGAACAGAAAACCATTTCACTCCTTCAACTTTTAATGAATTTGTAACCACAGGCTGAACATAACGCAGGTCTCTATCGGGTTATCTGGCAGCAATAATGATGGATACATCCTGTGTGTTAGTCCTGTGTATCACCCTTATTCCAACAAGCATGATTACTGTACAATGAAGGCTATCCTGTTTAGAATTAGCTCACGATTCCTGTCAAGAGAATGAAGGCTGTCCTGTTTAGAATTAGCTCACGATTCCTGTCAAGAGGCTCCTAGCCTCCCGGACAACCATATCTGTGCTGGGTGTGTTGAGCTGCGGTTCCTAAGGGACCATGTTAGGGAACTGGAATTGCAGCTCGAGGACCTTCGCCGGGTTAGAGATAGTGAGGAGGTCATTGACAGGAGCTATCGGCAGGTGGTCACACTGGGACCACGGGAGGAGGGTAACTGGGTAACAGTGAGGAAGGAGAAAGCTCGGTTGATGGTGAGCACCCTGGTGGATGTGCCCCTTAATAATAAGTACTCCTGTCTGAGTACTACTGGGGAGGACAGCCCACCTGGGGGAAGCAGCGGTGGCAGTGTCTCTGGAGCTGAGCCTGGCCCAGTAGTGCAAAAGGGTAAGGAAAGGAGGGTAGTGCTAATTGGGGACTCTACGGTGAGGGGGTCAGATAGGCGTTTTTGCGGACACAGACGGGACTCTCGGATGGTGGTTTGCCTCCCTGGTGCAGGGGTCCGGGATGTCTCTGGTCGAGTCCCAGAAATCCTGAAGGGGGAGGGAGAGGAGCCGAAGGTCGTGATGCATATAGGTACTGCTGACATAGGTAGGAAGAGGGAAGGGGTCATGAAAAGAGAATATAGGGAGTTAGGTAGACAGCTGAGAAAGAGGAATGCAAAGGTAGTAATCTCGGGATTGCTGCCTGTGCCGCGGGAGAGTGAGAACAGGAATCGGTGGAGAATGAATGCGTGGCTGAGGGACTGGAGCAAGGGACAAGGATTTGGGTACTTGGATCATTGGGACCTCTTTAGGGGCAGGTGTGACCTGTTCAAAAAAAGACGGGTGGCACTTGAATCCCAGGGGGACCAATATCCTGGCGGGAAGGTTGGCTAAGGCTACTGGAGAGACTTTAAACTAGAAAGGTTGGGGGGAGGGAATCGAAATGAGGGGACTGAGAGCGAGGAGGTTAGCTCGCAAATAGATAAGGAATGTAGACAGGGTAAGAGGGAGGTTAGACGAGTGATGGAGAAGGGAAGTGCTCAGGCTGAAGGTCTGAGATGTGTCTATTTTAATGCCAGGAGTGTAGTGAATAAAGTGGATGAGCTTAGAGCGTGGATTGCTGCTTCGAATTGTGATGTGGTGGCCATTACGGAGACTTGGATGTCTCAGGGACAGGACTGGGTGCTTCAGGTGCCGGGTTTTAGATGTTTCAGGAAGGACAGGGAGGGAGGCAAGAGAGGGGGGGGGAGTGGCACTGTTGATCAGGGATAGTGTCACGGCTGTAGAGAAGGTGGACGCCGTGGAGGGATTGACTACGGAGTCTCTGTGGGTGGAGGTTAGGAACAGGAAGGGGTCAGTAACTTTGCTGGGTGTTTTCTATAGGCCGCCCAATAGTAACAGAGATGTTGAGGAGCAGATGGGGAAACAGATCCTGGAGAGATGTAGGAATAACAGAGTTGTCGTGATGGGAGATTTTAATTTCCCAAACATAGATTGGAATATCCCTAGGGCTAGGGGTTTGGATGGAGAGGAGTTTGTTAGGTGTGTCCAGGAGAGTTTCCTGACACAGTATGTGGATAAGCCTACTAGAGGAGAGGCTGTACTTGATCTGGTGCTGGCTAATGAATCTGGACAGGTGGAGGATCTCTCGGTGGGTGAGCATCTTGGGGATAGCGATCATAATTCTATCTCCTTCACGATAGCATTGGAAAGAGATAGGATCAGGCAGGCTAGGAAAGTGTTTCTCTGGAGTAAAGGGAAATACAGTGTCATCAGGGAGGAAATTAGACGGGTAAATTGGAAGGATGCATTCTTGGGGAAAAGTACCGAAGGAAAGTGGAGGATTTTCAAGGAATGTTTGTCTGGAGCTCTGCATGACAACGTTCCGATGAGACAGGGGGGTGTTGGTAGGGTACGGGAACCGTGGTGCACGAAGGTTGTGATGAACCTGGTGAATAAGAAAAGAGAGGCGTACAGAACGTTCAGAGAGCTAGGAGGTGTTAAGGATTTAGAGGAGTATACGGGATGTAGGAAGGAGCTTAAGAAGGAAATTAGGAGAGCGAGAAGGGGTCATGAGAACATAAGAACATAAGAAATAGGAGCAGGAGTAGGCCATCTAGCCCCTCGAGCCTGCCCCGCCATTCAATAAGATCATGGCTGATCTGACGTGGATCAGTACCACTTACCCGCCTGATCCCCATAACCCTTAATTCCCTTACCGATCAGGAATCCATCCATCCGCGCTTTAAACATATTCAGCGAGGTAGCCTCCACCACCTCAGTGGGCAGAGAATTCCAGAGATTCACCACCCTCTGGGAGAAGAAGTTCCTCCTCAACTCTGTCTTAAACCGACCCCCCTTTATTTTGAGGCTGTGTCCTCTAGTTTTAACTTCCTTACTAAGTGGAAAGAATCTCTCCGCCTCCACCCTATCCAGCCCCCGCATTATCTTATAAGTCTCCATAAGATCCCCCCTCATCCTTCTAAACTCCAACGAGTACAAACCCAATCTCCTCAGCCTCTCCTCATAATCCAAACCCCTCATCTCCGGTATCAACCTGGTGAACCTTCTCTGCACTCCCTCCAATGCCAATATATCCTTCCTCATATAAGGGGACCAATACTGCACACAGTATTCCAGCTGCGGCCTCACCAATGCCCTGTACAGGTGCATCAAGACATCCCTGCTTTTATATTCTATCCCCCTCGCAATATAGGCCAACATCCCATTTGCCTTCTTGATCACCTGTTGTACCTGCAGACTGGGCTTTTGCGTCTCATGCACAAGGACCCCCAGGTCCCTTTGCACGGTAGCATGTTTTAATTTGTTTCCATTGAGATAGTAATCCCATTTGTTATTATTTCCTCCAAAGTGTATAACCTCGCATTTATCAACGTTATACTCCATTTGCCATATCCTCGCCCACTCACTCAGCCTGTCCAAATCTCTCTGCAGATCTTCTCCGTCCTCCACACGATTCACTTTTCCACTTATCTTTGTGTCGTCTGCAAACTTCGTTACCCTACACTCCGTCCCCTCCTCCAGATCATCTATATAAATGGTAAACAGTTGCGGCCCGAGTACCGATCCCTGCGGCACGCCACTAGTTACCTTCCTCCAACCGGAAAAACACCCATTTATTCCGACTCTTTGCTTCCTGTCGGATAGCCAGTCCCCAATCCACTTTAACACACTACCCCCAACTCCATGTGCCCTAATCTTCTTCAGCAGCCTTTTATGGGGCACCTTATCAAACGCCTTTTGGAAATCCAAAAACACCGCATCCACCGGTTCTCCTCCAAGGTCGTTGAAGACCTTGGCGGGTAAGATTAAGGAGAATCCCAAGGCTTTCTACAAATATGTCAAGAGTAAAAGGATGAGATGTGAAGGCATAGGACCCTTAAAAGGTGAAGGAGGAAAAGTTTGTGCGGAACCGTTAGAAATGGCGGAGGTGCTTAATGAATACTTTACCTCGGTATTCACGGTGGAAAGGGATCTGGGTGGTTGTACTGCTGGTTTGCGGTGGACAGAAAGGATCGAGCATGTGGACATAAAGAAAGAGGATGTGTGTTGGAACTATTGAATGGCATCAAGGTTGGTAAGTCGCCGGGACCGGATGGGATGTACCCCAGGTTACTGTGGGAGGCGAGGGAGGAGATTGCGGAGCCTTTGGCGATGATCTTTGCATCGTCGATGGAGATGGGAGAGGTTCCGGAGGATTGGAGGATTGCAGATGTGGTCCCTATATTCAAGAAAGGGAACAGGGACAGCCCGGGAAATTACCGACCGGTGAGTCTAACCTCAGTGGTTGGTAAGTTGATGGAGAGGATCCTGAGAGACAGGATTTATGATCATCTAGAGAAGTTTAGTATGATCAAAAGTAGTCAGCACGGCTTTGTCAAGGGCAGGTCGTGCCTTACGAGCCTGGTTGAGTTCTTTGAAAATGTGACCAAACACATTGACGAAGGAAGAGCGGTGGATGTGGTCTATATGGACTTCAGCAAGGCGTTCGATAAGGTCCCCCATGCAAGACTTCTTGAGAAAGTGAGAGGGCATGGGATCCAAGGGGCTGTTGCCTTGTGGATCCAGAACTGGCTTGCCTGCAGAAGGCAGAGAGTGGCTGTGGAGGGGTCTTTCTCTGCATGGAGGTCAGTGACCAGTGGAGTGCCCCAGGGATCTGTTCTGGGACCCTTGCTGTTTGTCATTTTCATAAATGACCTGGATGAGGAAGTGGAGGGATGGGTTGGTAAGTTTGCTGACGACACCAAGGTAGGTGGTGTTGTGGATAGTTTGGAGGGATGTCAGAAGTTGCAGCGAGACATAGATAGAATGCAAGACTGGGCGGAGAAGTGGCAGATGGACTTCAACCCGGATAAGTGTGTAGTGATCCATTTTGGCAGATCCAATGGGATGAAGCAGCAGTATAATATGAAGGGTACCATTCTTAGCAGTGTAGAGGATCAGAAGGACCTAGGGGTCCGGGTCCATAGGACTCTTAAATCGGCCTCGCAGGTGGAGGATGCGGTCAAGAAGGCGTACGGCGTACTAGCCTTCATTAATCGAGGGATTGAGTTTAGGAGTCGGGAGATAATGCTGCAGCTTTATAGGACCCTGGATAGACCCCACTTGGAGTACTGCGCGCAGTTCTGGTCACCTCATTACAGGAAAGATGTTGAAGCCATTGAAAGGGTGCAGAGGAGATTTACAAGGATGTTGCCTGGATTGGGGGGCATGCCTTATGAGGATAGGTTGAGGGAGCTTGGTCTCTTCTTCCTGGAGAGACGAAGGATGAGAGGTGACCTGATAGAGGTTTACAAGATGTTGAGAGGTCTGGATAGGGTAGACTCTCAGAGGCTATTTCCAAGGGCTGAAATGGTTGCTACGAGAGGACACAGGTTTAAGGTGCTGGGGGGTAGGTACAGAGGAGATGTCAGAGGTAAGTTTTTCACTCAGAGGGTGGTGGGTGAGTGGAATCGGCTGACGTCGGTGGTGGTGGAGGCAAACTCGTTGGGGTCTTTTAAGAGACTTCTGGATGAGTACATGGGATTTAATGGGATTGAGGGCTATAGATAGGCCTAGAGGTAGGGATATGATCAGCGCAACTTGTGGGCCGAAGGGCCTGTTTGTGCTGTGGCTTTCTATGTTCTAAGAGCTCAGGCAGCTGCAGAAGTGGTTCACAAGAGCCATTCTGCCACCAGCAATGGCACAGAGTAGAAATTTGGTGTTCTTAAACAATGCTTCCATTACCTGAACCATTTAGGAAATGCAATTAAGTATAGCCATGTGTAGTCTAGATCTGTGGATATCTGCTGCATAATCTGCCAGGGCAGCCTTAATCACCATCTGGACAGCAAGATGTGCAGCAAGAGATGGAGGAGCAACTTAATTTTAAGGTCATAGTCTCTATTTGCCTTTGAGTGCAGCAGTCCTTCGTGCAAGAATATCAGATGTAGGTGACTATTTATTTGACTACACAAGACTGTTCCACCATTCACTGATTGGCCTATTTTCCACCTCAGCTACAGCTTCCCTCCACTCCCCTCATATTTTTTTGATTGCCTTAATATCCTAAAGATCTATGGATCACTGACTTGAAAATACACCACGTAGCATTGACAGCTGCATGGGCTAATGACTCCAAAGACTCAGATCCTTTTAAGTGAAGAACATCTCAGTCCTAAATGGTCAACTCCCTTTTCCCAGATTGTGACAGTATGTTCCAATGCATTCCCTCTTTTTGGAATATTGTCACTCTTCCTACTTTCTAAGCTGTTCTGACTCTCTTAACAGTATAATGGACATGGATTGCAGCAGTTCAATAAGGCAGTTCACCACCACCTCCTCAATGGTAATGAACATTGGCTGAACAAGTGAAGCCAGAACAAATAGAACAAAAATCACGTTAATTTTCCATTCCTAATTTTTGCTGCTATTAAAATAACATCTTTATGATATCATTGCTTTCAATTCACCCAGATTGTTTCTTACATTGAGAGTTGCAATGTCTGCATTTCTTTTTATTCATTCGTGGGGCATTGGTGTCGCTGGCTGGTCAGCATTTATTGCCCATTTCTAGTTACCGGAGGGTAGTTAAGACTCAACCACATTGCTGTGGCTCTGGTGTCACATATATGGCAGACCAGGTAAAGACAGCAGATTTCCTTCCCTAAAGGACATTCCTTCCCTGAAGGACATTCCTTCCCTCAAGGACAATCAGATGGGTCTTTCTGAAAATCAACAATGGTTTCGAGGTTATCGGCAGATTATTAATTCTAGATTTTTTTAAAAATAGAATTCAAATTCCACTATCTGCCATGTTGGGATTCGAACCCGGTTCCCCAGAAGATTAACTGAGCTTCTAGATTAATAGTCTAGCGGTAATACCGCTCGGCCATCACTTCCCCTTAAACACTATGCCATTCCCTTAACTGCTTAGTTGTTATTCCTTTATTTTGGCCCCTTCGCTGCTTACAATTTGATTTTATTCCCCTTTGAATAGGTGAAAACACACTTTTGAGTCTCAGATTTTGAACCTGGAATTGCAGTCATAATTCCGTGAAGCCAACTTCCAGTCTTAGCCAAGCCATCAAAACTAGAACTAGAGGGCACAACCTCAGGCTAAAGGGATGATCTTTTAAAACAGAGATGAGGAGGAATTTCTTGAGCCAGAGAGTGCTGAATCTGTGGAACTCTTTGCCGCAGAAGGCTGTGGAGGCCAGGTCATTCAGTGTCTTTAAGACAGAGATAGATAGGTTCTTGATTAATAAGGGAATCAGGGGTTATGGGGAAAAGGCAGGAGAATGCAGATGAGTAAAATATCAGCCATGATTGAATGGCAGAGCAGATTCGATGGGCCGAGTGGCCTAATTCTGCTCCTTTGTCTTATGGTCTTAAAGGTGTATGAGCAGTTTTGGCATTAACCAACTAGAACGGCACTTCCTATTTTATTCACTTTCAGTTAAATGCATAACCCTCATTTACAATTATACCTGTCCTCTTTGTTGGAGCTGAATTCCCACTTGTCCCCAAATATGTTTTCAGTGCCATTTTACTTCAATTATGTACCCAGAGGACTCACTTAGCTCTTCCTGGACATGACCTATACATGGAGCAATCTGTCAAAACACCCAAACTTCCCTGAAATTAACTTGGTGAAACAAATTTTTCCAACTCCTTCAGTCTTTAATTTGTCATGTGAAATGCAAAGTAGAATTCTATGCAATCCAAGCCGCCATATTTCTTGTGTGTGTTGCATTGAGAGGGGAAGATTCATCATTTGGAGCCATTGTAAGGAGCCAAAACGAAACTAATTTTAACTACACCTCAGCAACAGCAACAGAGAGGGCAGCAGAGAGCCAGCTGTAATACACTGCAAAAGAGTGCATCACATGAAATCAACATGGGAAAAATAAATACAGAGTCATAGAGGTTTACAGCATGGAAACAGGCCCTTCGACCCAACTTGTCCATTCCATCCAAGTTTACCATTAAGCCCGCATTTGGGCATAACTGATGCGCTTCTCAAACACGAGGCCAGATGCTCGGGAAATAAAAGGCTTTTATTTACTGTAATGAAGCAGCCAATAATTATATACACTATCCCAGACTGAAGAGGTCCCAGCCAGAGCAGGGACTTTTATACCTCTCCCAGGAGGCGGAGCCCGACTGGGATGTACCACAACACTACAGTACAAAGGTGTAACAACCCCACCCTAACCCCAACAGCAACAAGTAGCACAACCCAACAGTAACATATGTACATCCTTGTAGTACTGGCCAGACCCTGGCTCAGTACTATCCAGTGGGAACCAACGATGGTTCACGACATTCACCCCTCCTTTGAAAACAAAGGCCGGCGGGGTACAAAACAGAATAAAGTGTCATCAGTCTATAAGTTCAGACGGTCAGGGGGACCGCACCATCGTTGTGACCTCCTCAATACCGGCGGTGACACTGGAGTAGGCACTTGCGGTGGCGTTCTCCCCAAGGCGGCGTCCAGCTGTTCTTCCACGGACTCACAGGCCGGTTGACCCTGAGGTGACGGTAGTCCATGGGGTCCTGACACGCCCTGCAGTGGCGACCATCTTCTGGGCTCAGGCAAGCTGTACACGGGAGTAAAAGGGTTAAGCAATGGTCCCGATGCTGCCCGCGCCGTGTCCGGGGAAGAAACAAGAGTTAAGGGGTTTGTAACAGGGGGTATGGGAGCGACAGGGGTTGCTACGTCCCCTGCTGGCGCCAGGTCTCGGATCGAGACCGTGTCCTCTCGCCCGTCAGGGTATGCCACATAGGCATACTGAGGGTTGGCATGGAGGAGATGGACCTGTTCGACCAATGGGTCGGGCTTGCGGGCCCTTACATGTCGCCGCAGGAGGACGGGTCCTGAGTACGTCAACCAAGACGGTAATGAGGTCCCCGAGGAAGACTTCCGAGGGAATGAGAACATCCTGTCGTGGGGAGTAGCATTGGTTGCCGTACACAGGAGGGAGCGAATAGAATGGAGCGCATCAGGGAGCACCTCTTGCCAACGGGAGACTGGAAGACTTTTTGACTTCAACGTCAGTAAGACAGCCTTCCAGACTGTAGCATTCTCACGTTCCACCTGTCCGTTACCCCTAGGGTTGTAGCTCGTGGTCCTACTAGACGCAATCCCGTATGAGAGCAGGAATTGCCTCAAGTCATCGCTCATGAACGACGAGCCCCTGTCGCTATGGATGTAGCCGGGGTACCCGAACAGGGTAAAGAGATCACGGAATGCCTTGATAACCGTGGCAGCGGATGTATCAGAGCAGGGAACAACAAAAGGGAACCGAGAGTACTCGTCAATGATATTGAGGAAGTACACATTCCGATCTGTTGAGGGAAGGGGGCCCTTAAAATCGACACTCAGTCTCTCGAAGGGACGAGTGGCCTTGACTAACTGTGCCCGGTCAGGTCGGTAAAAGTGCGGTTTGCATTCCGCGCAAACCCAACAGCTTCTTGTTACTGAACTGACGTCCTCCACCGAGTAGGGCAGGTTGCGGGCTTTTATAAAGTGGTAGAGCCGAGTGACCCCAGGATGGCATAGGTCATTATGGAGAGCCTGCAAACGGTCCTCCTGTATACTGGCGCATGTTCCATGCGAGGGGGCATCCGAGGGCTCATTGAGTTTCCCTGGATGGTTCATGATGTCGTAGTTATAGGTGGAGAGTTCAATTCTCCACCGCAAGATCTTGTCATTCTTGATCTTGCCCCTCTGCGTGTTGTTAAACATGAACGCCACGGACCGCTGGTCCGTGATCAGGGTGAACAGTTTTCCCGCCAAGTAATGGCGCCAGTGCCTGACGGCCTCCACAATGGCCTGGGCCTCCTTTTCCACCGCTGAATGCCGGATTTTGGGGCCTTGGAGGGTGCGGGAAAAAAATGCGACGGGCCTACCCGCCTGGTTAAGTGTGGCGGCCAGGGCGAAATCAGATGCATCGCTCTCCACCTGAAAGGGGATGGACTCGTCAACAGCGTGCATCGTAGCTTTCGCGATGTCGGCTTTCAATTTATCGAAGGCCAATCGGGCCTCTGGCGTTAGGGGAAAAGTCGTGGACTTAATGAGCGGACGGGCTTTGTCCGCGTAATTGGGAACCCACTGCGCATAAGAGAAGAAGCCTAAGCATCTTCTCAGTGCTTTTGCACTAGCAGGCAAGGGAAGTTCAGAAAGGGGGCGCATACGGTCTGGATCAGGGCCAATGACCCCGTTTTCCACCACGTATCCTAGGATGGCTAAACGCCGCGTACGAAACACACACTTCTCCCTGTTGTAGGTCAAGTTCAGGCGAGATGCAGTGCGTAGGAAGTTCAGGAGATTCGTGTCGTGGTCCTGCTGGTCATGGCCGCAGATGGTGACATTATCCAGGTACGGGAAGGTAGCCCGCAGCCGGTTCTGGTCCACCATTCGGTCCATAGCACGCTGGAAGACCGAGACCCCATTGGTGACACCAAAGGGAACCCTGAGAAAGTGATACAAGCGACCATCTGCCTCAAAAGCCGTGTATTGTCGGTCCTCTGGGCGAATGGGGAGTTGGTGGTAGGCAGACTTGAGGTCTATGGTGGAGAACACCCGGTACTGCGCAATCTGATTGACCATATCAGACATGCGCGGGAGAGGATACGCATCCAGCTGCATGTATCGATTAATGGTCTGACTGTAGTCAATGACCATCCGGGGTTTGTTCCCGCTCTTGACCACCACGACCTGCGCTCTCCACGGACTAGCGCTGGGTTGTATGATCCTTTCTTTGAGGAGCCGCTGAACCTCAGATCTAATGAAGATCCGATCCTCAGCGCTGTAACGCCTACTTTTGTCGCGATGGGCTTGCAGCCTGGCACGAGATTCTGGAACAAGGAAGATGTGGTGATCTTCAGCATCGAGAGGCTACAGGCGCGTTGGGCAATTTGGAGGCTGCTGCTGTTTTCCCACTGCCAGTGAAGGGAGTGGCCCACCGTACTGTAGGGTTACACTCCTCAAGTGGACCATGAAATTTAGTCCGAGAAGTATTGGCGCGCAAAGATACGGCAACACTAGGAGCTTGAACCGCTTGTAAACTGTGCCTTGCACCTTCAAAGTTACCACGCAACTCCCTAGCACGGTGACAGACCGGGACCTCGATGCCATAGAGATTGTCTGTTTGGCAGGTTGAATCTGGAGTCCACACCGCTTCACAGTGTCTGGGTGGATAAAGCTCTCAGTGCTCCCGCTGTCAAACAGACAATAAATCATGTGGTCATTTACCTGGATATTCATCATAGATTTGTCAAGTCTATGAGGCTTGGCCTGGTCCAGGATGATCGACGCCACCGTTGGTTCATGAGCGCCACTGCAGGCAGCTGAAATCAATGAGGAGGACCCCTGCTGGTCGTTCGCGGTCAGTGCCGACCAACATGGCCGCTCCCATGAGTCGCACGTGGGTGATAGCGCCAAACTCAGCGACCCCTGGTGGTCACACACCTCCGACTCCGTCGACTGTAATGGCGTCGTCCTGGCTTCGCACGTGGACGAACCCCTCGATGACTTCGACGACAAAGACCCGTGCTCTGAAGAATCGCAGGCTGCACTGCCGTTCCTAGGTTTAGATCGGCACACTTTCGAATAGTGCCCTTTCTTACCGCATGCGGTGCACAACACAGCCTTAGCGGGACACCGTTGCCGAGCATGCTTCGCTCCCCCACAGAAGTAGCACCGCGGGCCGCCCGGAGCTGCTGCCGTCGTCTGGCCCGAGTGTGAGCACGCCATTACGCAGCATTTCGAACCCGAGGGACGAGGAGGGATTGGCGACTGCTCCTGCCACGTTGTCTCCACATGGTCCTCCGGATATAATACTAACCTTTTGGAGGCCGTCTCGAGCATCTCCGCTAGCTCGATTGCCTGGGTAAGGTTAAGGTTACCTTCTCCAATAGTTTAAGTCGAATGTACGACGATCCAACTCCCGCCACAAACGCATCTCGGGCGAGGTCGTTCATGCTCTGCTCAGCCGACACAGCTTTGCAGTTACAGCCCCTGGCTAGCTGTAGGAGCTCGTTCGCATATTCCTCCATCGTTTCACCAGACTGCCGTCGTCGAGTGGCTAGGAGGTAACGAGCGTGTATTTCATTGGGTGGTTTGATATAACGCTTCTTCAGAAGCTCGAGGGCCTTAGTATAATCGGTGGCCGCACGGATCGCGAGGTAGACAGTGTCGGTTACCCTCGCATGGAGGACCCGGAGTCTGTCATCATCTGTGGTGACCGCTGCGGAGGCTGCCAGGTAGTCTTCGAAGCACTTCAGCCAGTGGTCGAAGGTGTTAGAAGCGCCCACCGCACGTGGATCTAGTGTAAGGCGTTCCGGCTTCAGGATCTGCTCCATACTCTCTTTTGTTTTCTTCGACGAGAGTTTAACAACAGTAAATAAAATTGATGTGCTTCTCAAACACGAGGCCAGATGCTCGGGAAATAAAAGGCTTTTATTTACTGTAATGAAGCAGCCAATAATTATATACACTATCCCAGACTGAAGGGGTCCCAGCCAGAGCAGGGACTTTTATACCTCTCCCAGGAGGCGGAGCCCGACTGGGATGTACCACAACACTACAGTACAAAGGTGTAACAACCCCACCCTAACCCCAACAGCAACAAGTAGCACAACCCAACAGTAACATATGTACATCCTTGTAGTACTGGCCAGACCCTGGCTCAGTACTATCCAGTGGGAACCAACGATGGTTCACCATAATAACCCTCTGTATCAATCTTATCCATGAAACTGTCTGAATGTTTCTTAGAAGGCACAATTGTACTCCCCTCTACTACTACCTCTGGCAGCTTGTTCAAGACACTCACCACCCTTTGAATAAAGAATTGCCCCTCTGGGCTCTTTTGTATCTCTCCCCTCTCACTAATAAATAAGAATATACTATTTCAAAGTCAGAAACAATACTTAAAATTTCTCAGCCCATTAGTAACATAAGCTTGTGCAACGCTTCAGTGTGACTCGTAACTTTTTATTATTCTTTGTGCCTCTTACTCGTTATTTTTACAGTAATTAAATGGAACTCAGCATCGACACATGATCTATACATATTAGGCTATGAGACAAAAAATTCAAACTCAATTAGTAAAAAACAGCAGCCTACACTTGTTAATTAAGCCCTAGTTTGTCCCGCCCCAAATTCTAATTATCCAGAAATTCCAAGGAGGCAATTGCATTAAAATGGCACAGAAGCCTTTCAAGCACAATTCAAAGTAAACAGTAAGTTGAAATGCGATTTTGAATTCATGAGTAAACTCTTGGCCAGATACAACTGCAAGACAATTTTGTGACACAAGTCCAAAGGCATCTGTTCCCCTGAAGTTAGGTTAATGAAAGCATTGTCATTTACAAAATCTGATAATAATTCAATTTAATGAGCATTAATGACACAAAGCGTATCATAATCTTTCACCAAAAGCATTTGAGAACAATATGTTAATTTTCCCAATGACTGTGTTGCATTGTTCAATGCAGAACTGAGTCATTCAGACCAGAATGATTTAATCCCTTTGTGCTTTGATAGTTGATTTTAGTCAGTGCAATGAATGGTTGGTGGACTACAATTGACCTTTGTACCTCTCAGCTAATAAATAGGTCGAAAAAGCTACAAATCCTTGTTCAAGTCATCTGTGATAACTACTGAAAAACATTCAAATGCAAGAGTCAATATCAGATTCACATTGCCTGTCAACCAATAATTGTACAAGCTCAGTGAGTATACATAGATGAATGTGTGCCTTCAGGAGAGGAGAAGGTAAAGTAGAACATTGGAACAATTTTTAGAAAAGGTTATCAAAGCAAAAGGGTTATTCATGGCAGCTCTACACCTTCCTAATTCCAATTTCCCATTTACTGACAACCCAAATAGTTGGCACCTCACTTTAGAATTCATTTGTGCATAACACACATAACAGCAACTAAAGCTACTTTCCCTTCCATCAAATTGCAAAAACTGTTGAATCTACTACTGTACCTCTATTAAGTCTGAAATTTCACTTCCATTGCTTTTTGCTCGAGACTTACAACCCAACCCCAACTCCTTCTCAGTCTGCTGAACAAGAGTTTCTGAAATGGTTGAAGGGCTACACCTGAAACTTTAATTTCTTTATTCCGACCACAATGGCAACTTGGTTTTAGCACATCAGAGTTACCTCATTGGAAAGCTTTTTTGGTGGCAAATTTATCAAGTGCATAAGATATCAATTTTCCAACGAACAGAATGCCAAATAAAATTGAGAAAGCATTTCCCCGAGGAAGTATTCAGAGAGGCGCAAGGAGATCAAATTAAGCAGATACTGATGATCAGGTTTGATGGTGGCCTGCCAAGCAGCAGTGTCTAGTACGTGCATTTTCCCATTTTCACATGAAAACAAACACTTGGTCATGCCTGACTGTCCCTGCTGACGTTGCGTTTCTCATTCTTGCTCAAGTGTCCTGCAGAGCTAAATTCACAAATGACACACAGCCTTTCTGAAGTAATTAAATGCAGGTGACTGAAACTGTTGGCTGTCCCAAAAATGCTCTGTTCAAATTAGCCCCGAATGGCATCCTGTGTAACTAAACGAACAATGCTAATTTAGAAATCTAAGGTACTTGCAGTCAACATTCAACACTATTGATAGTGTATGGTTCTGTTCTGTGGTGTTTCTTAATAATTAAAGCACCAATACAAAACAAAAAATGGAATCTGTATGAGATCAGATACCAGCTGAAAATTTTCATTTGCAAAACGTTCCAGACAACTGCACAACCTTAGCAGCATTCTTGGAATTTACACACATATACCCCAAAATCAGGTATGCAAAGCCATTTAGAATACCCTGAAAAATGGCTTTTTTACAATCTAACTTTTATGTGGAAAAAGACAATGGATTTTAAAGGGTCAAATACAAACCCTTTCTCCACTCACTACTAATGCAATACTTGGCATGTGAGATAACTTGTAAATGTCAACTAATTTGTAAATGCCCCTGTAGAAGTATTTTTAATTGATTGGAGAGATTCACCTGAATACCACCCTCGCTGCACACACACTGCCCCCCAATTCCTCTGTAACACGGTAAAATGAATTAACTGGTATCCATCGGCAAAGGACTGTTGGGCCTCGCATGGAGAAGAGAGGAAGGAAAGTAAGCAAATGACAAAATTAAGAAAAATTAATTGTTTTTGTCTTGGAGATTACTGATGGGTTTCTTGTGCAAGTTTTTTTATATCCCACAGTTGTTTCCATTCTGATAAACTAGCACATGTTCCAATTCCTGAATAAACCTAGCAGATAAGCCCAGCACAAGAAGCCAGTCAGCCACAATGAACAATGGTGCTAAAAGTATAAATGGGTCTAACTGGCAAAAGCCAATGTTTTTTTTAAATTAGAAAAACAGAAGGAACCAATGCTTTAGATGCTTTTGGGCAAAACTGGGTCACTGTCTGTGCGGAAACTGCACGTTAGACATAGAAACATAGAAAAACTACAGCACAAACAGGCCCTTCGGCCCACAAGTTGTGCCGAACACATCCCTACCTTCTAGACCTACCTATAACCCTCCATCCTATTAAGCTCCATGTACTCATCCAGGAGTCACTTAAAAGACCCTATTGAGTTCGCTTCCACCACCACTGACGGCAGCCGATTCCACTCGCCCACCACCCTGTGTGTGAAAAACTTACCCCGAACATCTCCCCTGTACCTACCCCCCAGCACCCTAAACCTGTGTCCTCTCGTAGCAGCCATTTCCACCCTGGGAAAAAGCCTCAGAGTCCACCCGATCTATGCCTCTCAACATCTTATATACCTCTATTAGGTCTCCTCTCATCCTTCGTCTCTCCAAGGAGAAAAGACCGAGCTCCCTCAGCCTATCCTCATAAGGCATGCCACTCAATCCAGGCAACATCCTTGTAAATCTCCTCTGCACCCTTTCAATCTTTTCCACATCCTTCCTATAGTGAGGCGACCAGAACTGAGCACAGTACTCCAAGTGGGGTCTGACGAGGGTCTTATATAGCTGCATCATTATCCCCGGACTCCTGAACTCAAAATATTCTCCCAGTGTCTGCGTGGGTTCCACCGGGTGCTCCAGTTTCCTCCCAGAGGGAACACGGGGAGAACATGCAGACTACACACAGACAGTGACCCAAGCTGGGAATCGAATGGACCCTGGTGCTGTGAGGCAGCAGTGCTAACTACTGTGCCACCCTTAATGCTATCAAGAGAATAAAAAACCTTATTTTTATTCTCCTTTTTTCCCCTTAGATTTTGTAATGAATGTTTTCCAACCCTGCTTACTATATATAGTCTACTGAGCAAACAATGCGCGTTGCATTACAATTTACTCGGCGCATGTTTCTGCAGAAAATAACCTTGCAACACCCGAGTCCTAGTAAAATGATGTAAAACTGCTGACTGATTTGCAGTGCTTGTGATACATACTTCTTCAATTGAGAAGTTTAAAGTAAGGCCTTCCTCATTTTAGGGCTTTCTTGAGCAACACATTTGAAGAACTT